>NW_023367067.1:0-56435 GCF_902167145.1 Zea mays | reverse complement strand
TTTTCAATAATACCGAAGGCTAACACGTACGGATTTTTGACCAAGAAATGGTCTCCACCAGAAATCTAAGAATGTGATCTATGGCAAGGAAACATATGTGGGGTGAGATATATGAGCCTCTAGTCGATGATAAATGGCCACACAACCCCCATTTTTTTATGAAAATAGCCATGAGCGACCATTTTCAATAATATTAGAGGCTAAGACCTACGGATTTTTGACCAAGAAATGGTCTCCACCAGAAATCCAAGAATGTGATCTATGGCAAGGAAACATATGTGGGGTGAGGTGTATGAGCCTCTGGTCGATGATCAATGGCCACACAACCCCCATTTTTGTCGAAAATAGCCATGAACGACCATTTTCAATAATATCGAAGGCTAACACCTACGGATTTTTGACCAAGAAATGGTCTCCACCAGAAATCCAAGAATGTGATCTATGGCAAGGAAACATATGTGGGGTGAGGTGTACGAGCCTCTGGTCGATGATTAATGGCCACACAACCCCCAATTTTTATGAAAATAGCCATGAGAGACCATTTTCAATAATACTAGAGGCTAAGACCTACAGATTTTTGACCAAGAAATGGTCTCCACCAGAAATCCAAGAATGTGATCTATGGCAAGGAAACATATGTGGGGTGAGGTGTATGAGCCTCTGGTCGATGATCAATGGCCACACAACCCCATTTTTGTCGAAAATAGCCATGAATGACCATTTACAATAATACCGAAGGCTAACACCTACGGATTTTTGACCAAGAAATGGTCTCCACCAGAAATCCAAGAATGTGATCTATGGCAAGGAAACATATGTGGGGTGAGGTGTATGAGCCTCTAGTCGATGATCAATGGCCACACAACCCCCATTTTTGTCGAAAATAGCCATGAATGACCATTTTCAAAAATACCAAAGGCTAACACGTACGGATTTTTGACCAAGAAATGGTCTCCACCAGAAATTCAAGAATGTGATCTATGGCAAGGAAACATATGTGGGGTGAGGTGTATGAGCCTCTGGTCGATGATCAATTGCCACACAACCCCCATTTTGTCGAAAATAGCCATGAACGACCATTTTCAATAATACCGAAGGCTAACACCTACGGATTTTTGACCAAGAAATGGTCTCCACCAGAAATCCAAGAATGTGATCTACGACAAGGAAACATATGTGGGGTGTGGTGTATGAGCCTCTGGTCGACGATCAATGGCCACACAACCCCCATTTTGCCGAAAATAGCCATGAATGACCATTTTCAATAATACCGAAGGCTAACACGTACGAGTTTTTAACCAAGAAATGGTTTCCACCAGAAATCCAAGAATGTAATCTATGGCAAGGAAACATATGTGGGGTGAGGTCTATGAGCCTCTAGTCGATGATAAATGGCCACACAACCCCCATTTTTTATGAAAATAGCCATGAGCGACCTTGAAAATAGCCATGAGCGACCATTTTCAATAATACTAGAGGCTAACACCTACGGATTTTAGACCAAGAAATGGTCTCCACCAGAAATCCTAGAATGTGATCTATTGCAAGGAAACATATGGGGGGTGAGGTGGACGAGCCTCTGGTCGATGATCAATGGCCACACAACCCCCATTTTTGTCGAAAATAGCCATGAACGATCATTTACAATAATACCGAAGGCTAACACCTACGGATTTTTGACCAAGAAATGGTCTCCACCAGAAATCCAAGAATGTGATCTATGGCAAGGAAACATATGTGGGGTGAGGTTTATGAGCCTCTAGTCGATGATAAATGGCCACACAACCCCCATTTTTTATGAAAATAGCCATGAACGACCATTTTCAATAATACTAGAGGCTAACACCTACGGATTTTAGACCAAGAAATGGTCTCCAACAGAAATCCAAGAATGTGATCTATGGCAAGGAAACATATGTGGGGTGAGGTGTATGAGCGTCTGGTCGATGATCAATGGCCACACAACCCCCATTTTTGTCGAAAATAGCCATGAACGACCATTTTCAATAATACCGAAGGCTAACACCTACGGATTTTTGACCAAGAAATGGTCTCCACCAGAAATCCAAGAATGTGATCTATGGCAAGGAAACATATGTGGGGTGAGGTGTATGAGCCTCTGGTCGATGATCATTGGCCACACAACCCCCATTTTTGTCGAAAATAGCCATGAACGACCATTTTCAATAATATCGAAGGCTAACACCTACGGATTTTTGACCAAGAAATGGTCTCCACCAGAAATCCAAGAATGTGATCTACGACAAGGAAACATATGTGGGGTGAGGTGTATGAGCCTCTGGTCGACGATCAATGGCCACACAACCCCCATTTTGACGAAAATAGCCATGAATGACCATTTTCAATAATATCGAAGGCTAACACCTACGGATTTTTGACCAAGAAATGGTCTCCACCAGAAATCCAAGAATGTGATCTATGACAAGGAAACATATGTGGGGTGAGGTGTATGAGCCTCTGGTTGACGATCAATGGCCACACAACCCCCATTTTGCCGAAAATAGCCATGAATGACCATTTTCAATAATACCGAAGGCTAACACGTACGAGTTTTCAACCAAGAAATGGTTTCCACCAGAAATCCAAGAATGTAATCTATGGCAAGGAAACATATGTGGGGTGAGGTGTATGAGCCTCTAGTCGATGATAAATGGCCACACAACCCCCATTTTTTATGAAAATAGCCATGAGCGACCTTGAAAATAGCCATGAGCGACCATTTTCAATAATACTAGAGGCTAACACCTACGGATTTTGGACCAAGAAAAGGTCTCCACCAGAAATCCAAGAATGTGATCTATGGCATGGAAACATATGTGGGGTGAGGTGTATGAGCGTCTGGTCGATGATCAATGGCCACACAACCCCCATTTTTGTCGAAAATAGCCATGAATGACCATTTTCAATAATACCGAAGGCTAACACCTACGTATTTTTGACCAAGAAATGGTCTCCACCAGAAATCCAAGAATGTTATCTATGGCAAGGAAACATATGTGGGGTGAGGTGTATGAGCCTCTGGTCGATGATCAATGGCCACACAACCCCCATTTTTGTCGAAAATAGCCATGAATGACCATTTTCAAAAATACCAAAGGCTAACACGTAGGGATTTTTGACCAAGAAATGGTCTCCACCAGAAATCCAAGAATGTGATCTATGGCAAGGAAACATATGTGGGGTGAGGTGTACGAGCCTCTGGTCGATGATCAATGGCCACACAACCCCCATTTTTGTCGAAAATAGCCATGAATGACCATTTTCAATAATACCGAAGGCTAACACGTACGAGTTTTTAACCAAGAAATGGTTTCCACCAGAAATCCAAGAATGTAATCTATGGCAAGGAAACATATGTGGGGTGAGGTGTATGAGCCTCTGGTCGATGATCAATGGCCACACAGCCCCCATTTTTTATGAAAATAGCCATGAGCGACCATTTTCAATAATACTAGAGGCTAAGACCTACGGATTTTTAACCAAGAAATGGTCTCCACCAGAAATCCAAGAATGTGATCTACGACAAGGAAACATATGTGGGGTGAGGTGTATGAGCGTCTGGTCGACGATCAATGGCCACACAACCCCCATTTTTGTCGAAAATAGCCATGAACGACCATTTTCAATAATACCAAAGGCTAACACCTACGGATTTTTGACCAAGAAATGGTCGGGGTGAGGTTTACGAGCCTCTGGTCGATGATCAATGGCCACACAACCCCCATTTTTTATGAAAATAGCCATGAGCGACCTTGAAAATAGCCATGAGCGACCATTTTCAATAATACTAGGGGCTAACACCTACGGATTTTAGACCAAGAAATGGTTTCCACCAGAAATCCAAGAATGTGATCTATGGCAAGGAAACATATGTGGGGTGAGGTGTATGAGCCTCTGGTCGACGATCAATGGCCACACAACCCCCATTTTGCCGAAAATAGCCATGAATGACCATTTTCAATAATACCGAAGGCTTTACCCTACGGATTTTTGACCAAGAAATGGTCTCCACCAGAAATCCAAGAATGTGATCTATGGCAAGGAAACATATGTGGGGTGAGGTGTATGAGCCTCTGGTCGACGATCAATGGCCACACAACCCTAATTTTTGTCGAAAATAGCCATGAACGACCATTTTCAATGACACTGAAGGCTAACACCTACGGATTTTTGACCAAGAAATGGTCTCCACCATAAATCCAAGAATGTGATCTATGGCAAGGAAACATATGTGTAGTGAGGTGTATGAGCCTCTGGTCGAAGATCAATGGCCACACAACCCCCATTTTTGTCGAAAATAGCCATGAATGACCATTTTCAAAAATACCAAAGGCTAACACATTCGGATTTTTGCCCAAGAAATGGTCTCCACCAGAAATCCAAGAATGTGATCTATGGCAAGGAAACATATGTGGGGTGAGGTGTATGAGCCTCTGGTCGATGATCAATTGCCACACAACCCCCATTTTGTCGAAAATAGCCATGAACGACCATTTTCAATAATACCGAAGGCTAACACCTACGGATTTTTAACCAAGAAATGGTCTCCACCATAAATCCAAGAATGTGATCTATGGCAAGGAAACATATGTGTAGTGAGGTGTATGAGCGTCTGGTCGATGATCAATGGCCACACAACCCCCATTTTTGTCGAAAATAGCCATGAACGACCATTTTCAATAATACCGAAGGATAACACCTACGGATTTTTGACCAAGAAATGGTCTCCACCAGAAATCCAAGAATGTGATCTATGGCAAGAAAACATATGTGGGGTGAGGTGTATGAGCCTCTGGTCGATGATCAATGGCCACACAACCCCCATTTTTGTCAAAAATAGCCATGAACGACTATTTTCAATAATATCAAAGGCTAACACCTACGGATTTTTGACCAAGAAATGGTCTCCACCAGAAATCCAAGAATGTGATCTACGACAAGGAAACATATGTGGGGTGAGGTGTATGAGCCTCTGGTCGATGATCAATGGTCACACAACCTCCATTTTCAATCATACCGAAGGGTAACACGTACGGATTTTTGACCAAGAAATGGTCTCCACCAGAAATCCAAGAATGCGATCTATGGCAAGGAAACATATGTGGGGTGAGGTGTATGAGCGTCTGGTCGATGATCAATGGCCACACAACCCCCATTTTTGTCGAAAATAGCCATGAACGACCATTTTCAATAATACCGAAGGCTAACACCTACGGATTTTTGACCAAGAAATGGTCTCCACCAGAAATCCAAGAATGTGATCTACGACAAGGAAACATATGTGGGGTGAGGTGTATGAGCCTCTGGTCGACGATCAATGGCCACACAACCCCCATTTTGCCGAAAATAGCCATGAACGACCATTTTCAATAATACCGAAGGCTAACACCTACGGATTTTTGACCAAGAAATGGTCTCCACCAGAAATCCAAGAATGTGATCTATGGCAAGGAAACATATGTGGGGTGAGGTGTATGAGCCTCTAGTCGATGATCAATGGCCACACAACCCCCATTTTTGTCGAAAATAGCCATGAATGACCATTTTCAAAAATACCAAAGGCTAACACGTACAGATTTTTGACAAAGAAATGGTCTCCACCAGAAATCAAAGAATGTGATCTATGGCAAGGAAACATATGTGGGGTGAGGTGTATGAGCGTCTGGTCGATGATCAATGGCCACACAACCCCCATTTTTGTCGAAAATAGCCATGAACGACCATTTTCAATAATATCGAAGGCTAACACCTACGGATTTTTGACCAAGAAATGGTCTCCACCAGAAATCCAAGAATGTGATCTACGACAAGGAAACATATGTGGGGTGAGGTGTATGAGCCTCTGGTCGACGATCAATGGCCACACAACCCCCATTTTGCCGAAAATAGCCATGAATGACCATTTTCAATAATACCGAAGGCTAACACGTACGAGTTTTTAACCAAGAAATGGTTTCCACCAGAAATCCAAGAATGTGATCTATGGAAAGGAAACATATGTGGGGTGAGGTGTATGAGCCTCTGGTCGATGATCAATGGCCACACAACCCTATTTTTTTGTCGAAAATAGCCATGAACGACCATTTTCAATAATACTAGAGGCTAACACCTACGGATTTTAGACCAAGAAATGGTCTCCACCAGAAATCCAAGAATGTGATCTATGGCAAGGAAACATATGTGGGGTGAGGTGTATGAGCCTCTGGTCGATGATCAATGGCCACACAACCCCCATTTTTGTCGAAAATAGCCATGAACGACCATTTTCAATAATATCGAAGGCTAACACCTACGGATTTTTGACCAAGAAATGGTCTCCACCAGAAATCCAAGAATGTGATCTACGACAAGGAAACATATGTGGGGTGAGGTGTATGAGCCTCTGGTCGACGATCAATGGCCACACAACCCCCAGTTAGCCTTCGATATTATTGAAAATGGTCGTTCATGGCTATTTTCGACAAAAATGGGGGTTGTGTGGCCATTGATCATCGACTAGAGGCTGATACACCTCACCCCACATATGTTTCCTTGCCATAGATCACATTCTTGGATTTCTGGTGGAGACCATTTCTTGGTCAAGAATCCATACGTGTTAGCCTTCGGTATTATTGAAAATGGTCGTTCATGGCTATTTTCGGCAAAATGGGGGTTCTGTGGCCATTGATCATCGACCAGACGCTCATACACCTCACCCCACATATGTTTCCTTGCCATAGATCACATTCTTGGATTTCTGGTGGAGACCATTTCTTGGTCTAAAATCCGAAGGTGTTAGCCTCTAGTATTATTGAAAATGGTCGCTCATGGCTATTTTCAAGGAAGCTCATGGCTATTTTCATAAAAAATTGGGGTTGTGTGGCCATTTATCATCGACCAGAGGCTCATAAACCTCACCCCACATATGTTTCCTTGCCATAGATTACATTCTTGGATTTCTGGTGGAAACCATTTCTTGGTTAAAAACTCGTACGTGTTAGCCATCGATATTATTGAAAATAGTCGTTCATGGCTATTTTCGACAAAAATGGGGGTTGTGTGGCCATTGATCATCGACCAGACGCTCATACACCTCACCCCACATATGTTTCCTTGCCATAGATCACATTCTTGGATTTATGGTGGAGACCATTTCTTGGTCAAAAATCCGTAGGTGTTAGCCTTCGGTATTATTGAAAATGGTCGTTCATGGCTATTTTCGACAAAAATGGGGGTTGTGTGGCCATTGATCGTCGACCAAGACGCTCATACACCTCACCCACATATGTTTCCTTGCCATAGATTACATTCTTGGATTTATGGTGGAGACCATTTCTTGGTCAAAAATCCGTAGGTGTTAGCCTTCGGTATTATTGAAAATGGTCGTTCATGGCTATTTTCGGCAAAATGGGGGATTCTGTGGCAATTGATCATCGACCAGAGGCTCGTACACCTCACCCCACATATGTTTCCTTGCCATAGATCACATTCTTGGATTTCTGGTGGAGACCATTTCTTGGGCAAAAATCCGAATGTGTTAGCCTTTGGTATTTTTGAAAATGGTCATTCATGGCTATTTTCGACAAAAATGGGAGTTGTGTGGCCATTGATCTTCGACCAGAGGCTCATACACCACACTACACATATGTTTCCTTGCCATAGATCACATTCTTGGATTTATGGTGGAGACCATTTCTTGGTCCAAAATCGGTAGGTGTTAGCCTTCAGTGTCATTGAAAATGGTCGTTCATGGCTATTTTCGACAAAAATTAGGGTTGTGTGGCCATTGATCGGTCGACCAGAGGCTCATACACCTCACCCCACATATGTTTCCTTGTCATAGATCACATTCTTGGATTTCTGGTGGAGACCATTTCTTGGTCAAAAATCCGTAGGTGTTAGCCTTCGGTATTATTGAAAATGGTCATTCATGGCTATTTTCGGCAAAATGGGGGTTGTGTGGCCATTGATCGTCGACCAGAGCCTCATACACCTCACCCCACATATGTTTCCTTGCCATAGATCACATTCTTGGATTTCTGGTGGAAACCATTTCTTGGTCTAAAATCCGTAGGTGTTAGCCTCTAGTATTATTGAAAATGGTCGCTCATGGCTATTTTCAAGGTCGCTCATGGCTATTTTCATAAAAAATGGGGGTTGTGTGGCCATTGATCATCGACCAGAGGCTCGTAAACCTCACCCCGACCATTTCTTGGTCAAAAATCCGTAGGTGTTAGCCTTTGATATTATTGAAAATGGTCGTTCATGGCTATTTTCGACAAAAATGGGGGTTGTGTGGCCATTGATCGTCGACCAGACGCTCATACACCTCACCCCACATATGTTTCCTTGTCGTAGATCACATTCTTGGATTTCTGGTGGAGACCATTTCTTGGTTAAAAATCCATAGGTCTTAGCCTCTAGTATTATTGAAAATGGTCGCTCATGGCTATTTTCATAAAAAATGGGGGCTGTGTGGCCATTGATCATCGACCAGAGGCTCATACACCTCACCCCACATATGTTTCCTTGCCATAGATTACATTCTTGTATTTCTGGTGGAAACCATTTCTTGGTTAAAAACTCGTACGTGTTAGCCTTCGGTATTATTGAAAATGGTCATTCATGGCTATTTTCGACAAAAATGGGGGTTGTGTGGCCATTGATCATCGACCAGAGGCTCGTACACCTCACCCCACATATGTTTCCTTGCCATAGATCACATTCTTGGATTTCTGGTGGAGACCATTTCTTGGTCAAAAATCCATACGTGTTAGCCTTTGGTATTTTTGAAAATGGTCATTCATGGCTATTTTCGACAAAAATGGGGGTTGTGTGGCCATTGATCATCGACTAGAGGCTCATACACCTCACCCCACATATGTTTCCTTGCCATAGATCACATTCTTGGATTTCTGGTGGAGACCATTTCTTGGTCAAAAATCTGTAGGTGTTAGCCTTCGGTATTATTGAAAATGGTCGTTCATGGCTATTTTCGACAAAAAATGGGGGTTGTGTGGCCATTGATCATCGACCAGACGCTCATACACCTCACCCCACATATGTTTCCTTGCCATAGATCACATTCTTGGATTTCTGGTGGAGACCTTTTCTTGGTCCAAAATCCGTAGGTGTTAGCCTCTAGTATTATTGAAAATGGTCGCTCATGGCTATTTTCAAGGTCGCTCATGGCTATTTTCATAAAAAATGGGGGTTGTGTGGCCATTTATCATCGACTAGAGGCTCATACACCTCACCCCACATATGTTTCCTTGCCATAGATTACATTTTTGGATTTCTGGTGGAAACCATTTCTTGGTTAAAAACTCGTACGTGTTAGCCTTCGGTATTATTGAAAATGGTCATTCATGGCTATTTTCGGCAAAATGGGGGTTGTGTGGCCATTGATCGTCGACCAGAGGCTCATACACCTCACCCCACATATGTTTCCTTGTCGTAGATCACATTCTTGGATTTCTGGTGGAGACCATTTCTTGGTCAAAAATCCGTAGGTGTTAGCCTTCGATATTATTGAAAATGGTCATTCATGGCTATTTTCGGCAAAATGGGGGTTGTGTGGCCATTGATCGTCGACCAGAGGCTCATACACCTCACCCCACATATGTTTCCTTGTCGTAGATCACATTCTTGGATTTCTGGTGGAGACCATTTCTTGGTCAAAAATCCGTAGGTGTTAGCCTTCGATATTATTGAAAATGGTCGTTCATGGCTATTTTCGACAAAAATGGGAGTTGTGTGGCCAATTGATCATCGACCAGAGGCTCATACACCTCACCCCACATATGTTTCCTTGCCATAGATCACATTCTTGGATTTCTGGTGGAGACCATTTCTTGGTCAAAAATCCGTAGGTGTTAGCCTTCGGTATTATTGAAAATGGTCGTTCATGGCTATTTTCGACCAAAATGGTGGTTGTGTGGCCATTGATCATCGACCAGACGCTCATACACCTCACCCCACATATGTTTCCTTGCCATAGATCACATTCTTGGATTTCTGGTGGAGACCATTTCTTGGTCTAAAATCCGTAGGTGTTAGCCTCTAGTATTATTGAAAATGGTCGCTCATGGCTATTTTCAAGGTCGCTCATGGCTATTTTCATAAAAAATGGGGGTTGTGTGGCCATTTATCATCGACTAGAGGCTCATAAACCTCACCCCACATATGTTTCCTTGCCATAGATCACATTCTTGGATTTCTGGTGGAGACCATTTCTTGGTCAAAAATCCGTAGGTGTTAGCCTTCGGTATTATTGTAAATGATCGTTCATGGCTATTTTCGACAAAAATGGGGGTTGTGTGGCCATTGATCATCGACCAGAGGCTCGTCCACCTCACCCCCCATATGTTTCCTTGCAATAGATCACATTCTAGGATTTTTGGTGGAGACCATTTCTTGGTCTAAAATCCGTAGGTGTTAGCCTCTAGTATTATTGAAAATGGTCGCTCATGGCTATTTTCAAGGTCGCTCATGGCTATTTTCATAAAAAATGGGGGTTGTGTGGCCATTTATCATCGACTAGAGGCTCATAGACCTCACCCCACATATGTTTCCTTGCCATAGATTACATTCTTGGATTTCTGGTGGAAACCATTTCTTGGTTAAAAACTCGTACGTGTTAGCCTTCGGTATTATTGAAAATGGTCATTCATGGCTATTTTCGGCAAAATGGGGGTTGTGTGGCCATTGATCGTCGACCTAGAGGCTCATACACCTCACCCCACATATGTTTCCTTGTCGTAGATCACATTCTTGGATTTCTGGTGGAGACCATTTCTTGGTCAAAAATCCGTAGGTGTTAGCCTTCGGTATTATTGAAAATGGTCGTTCATGGCTATTTTCGACAAAATGGGGGTTGTGTGGCAATTGATCATCGACCAGAGGCTCATACACCTCACCCCACATATGTTTCCTTGCCATAGATCACATTCTTGGATTTCTGGTGGAGACCATTTCTTGGTCAAAAATCCGTACGTGTTAGCCTTTGGTATTTTTGAAAATGGTCATTCATGGCTATTTTCGACAAAAATGGGGGTTGTGTGGCCATTGATCATCGACTAGAGGCTCATACACCTCACCCCACATATGTTTCCTTGCCATAGATCACATTCTTGGATTTCTGGTGGAGACCATTTCTTGGTCAAAAATCCGTAGGTGTTAGCCTTCGGTATTATTGTAAATGGTCATTCATGGCTATTTTCGACAAAAATGGGGGTTGTGTGGCCATTGATCATCGACCAGAGGCTCATACACCTCACCCCACATATGTTTCCTTGCCATAGATCACATTCTTGGATTTTTGGTGGAGACCATTTCTTGGTCAAAAATCCGTAGGTCTTAGCCTCTAGTATTATTGAAAATGATCTCTCATGGCTATTTTCATAAAAATTGGGGGTTGTGTGGCCATTGATCATCGACCAGAGGCTCGTACACCTCAACCCACATATGTTTCCTTGCCATAGATCACATTCTTGGATTTCTGGTGGAGACCATTTCTTGGTCAAAAATCCGTAGGTGTTAGCCTTCGATATTATTGAAAATGGTCGTTCATGGCTATTTTCCGACAAAAATGGGGGTTGTGTGGCCATTGATCATCGACCAGAGGCTCATACACCTCACCCCACATATGTTTCCTTGCCATAGATCACATTCTTGGATTTCTGGTGGAGACCATTTCTTGGTCAAAAATCCGTAGGTCTTAGCCTCTAATATTATTGAAAATGGTCGCTCATGGCTATTTTCATAAAAAAATGGGGGTTGTGTGGCCATTTATCATCGACTAGAGGCTCATAAATCTCACCCCACATATGTTTCCTTGCCATAGATCACATTCTTGGATTTCTGGTGGAGACCATTTCTTAGGTCAAAAATCCGTAGGTGTTAGCCTTCGGTATTATTGAAAATGGTCGTTCATGGCTATTTTCGACAAAAATGGGGGTTGTGTGGCCATTGATCATCGACCAGACGCTCATAAACCTCACCCCACATATGTTTCCTTGCCATAGATCACATTCTTGGATTTCTGGTGGAGACCATTTCTTGGTCTAAAATCCGTAGGTGTTAGCCTCTAGTATTATTGAAAATGGTCGCTCATGGCTATTTTCAAGGTCGCTCATGGCTATTTTCATAAAAATGGGGGTTGTGTGGCCATTTATCATCGACTAGAGGCTCATAAACCTCACCCCACATATGTTTCCTTGCCATAGATTACATTCTTGGATTTCTGGTGGAAACCATTTCTTGGTTAAAAACTCGTACGTGTTAGCCTTCGGTATTATTGAAAATGGTCATTCATGGCTATTTTCGGCAAAATGGGGGTTGTGTGGCCATTGATCGTCGACCAGAGGCTCATACACCTCACCCCACATATGTTTCCTTGTCGTAGATCACATTCTTAGGATTTCTGGTGGAGACCATTTCTTGGTCAAAAATCCGTAGGTGTTAGCCTTCGATATTATTGAAAATGGTCGTTCATGGCTATTTTCGACAAAAATGGGGGTTGTGTGGCCATTGATCTTCGACCATAGGCTCATACACCTCACCCCACATATGCTTCCTTGCCATAGATCACATTCTTGGATTTCTGGTGGAGACCATTTCTTGGTCAAAAATCCGTAGGTGTTAGCCTTCGGTATTATTGTAAATGGTCATTCATGGCTATTTTCGACAAAAATGGGGGTTGTGTGGCCATTGATCATCGACGAGAGGCTCATACACCTCACCCCACATATGTTTCCTTGCCATAGATCACATTCTTGGATTTCTGGTGGAGACCATTTCTTGGTCAAAAATCCGTAGGTCTTTGCCTCTAGTATTATTGAAAATGGTCGCTCATGGCTATTTTCATAAAAAATGGAGGTTGTGTGGCCATTGATCATCGACCAAGCCATGAACGTACCATTTTCAAATATACCAAAGGCTAACACGTACGGATTTTTGACCAAGAAATGGTCTCCACCAGAAAATCCAAGAATGTGATCTATGGCAAGGAAACATATGTGGGGTGAGGTTTATGAACCTCTAGTCGATGAAAATGGCCAAACAACCCCCATTTTTTATGAAAATAGCCATGAGCGACCTTGAAAATAGCCATGAGCGACCATTTTCAATAATACTAGAGGCTAACACCTACGGATTTTAGACCAAGAAATGGTCTCCACCAGAAATCCAAGAATGTGATCTATGGACAAGGAAACATATGTGAGGTGAGGTGTATGAGCGTCTGGTCGATGATCAATGGCCACACAACCCCCATTTTTGTCGAAAATAGCCATGAACGACCATTTTCAATAATACCGAAGGCTAACACCTACAGATTTTTGACCAAGAAATGGTCTCCACCAGAAATCCAAGAATGTGATCTATGGCAAGGAAACATATGTGGGGTGAGGTGTATGAGCCTCTGGTCGATGATCAATGGCCACACAACCCCCATTTTTGTCGAAAATAGCCATGAACTGACCATTTTCAATAATATCGAAGGGCTAACACCTACGGATTTTTGACCAAGAAATGGTCTCCACCAGAAATCCAAGAATGTGATCTACGACAAGGAAACATATGTGGGGTGAGGTGTATGAGCCTCTGGTCGACGATCAATGGCCACAGAACCCCCATTTTGCCGAAAATAGCCATGAGCGACCATTTTCAATAATATTAGAGGCTAAGACCTACGGATTTTTGACCAAGAAATGGTCTCCACCAGAAATCCAAGAATGTGATCTATGGCGAGGAAACATATGTGGGGTGAGGTGTATGAGCCTCTTGGTCGATGATCAATGACCACACAACCCCCATTTTTGTCGAAAATAGCCATGAACGACCATTTTCAATAATACCGAAGGCTAACACCTACGGATTTTTGACCAAGAAATGGTCTCCACCAGAAATCCAAGAATGTGATCTATGGCAAGGAAACATATGTGGGGTGAGGTGTACGAGCCTCTGGTCGATGATCAATGGCCACAGAACCCCCATTTTGCCGAAAATAGCCATGAACGACAATTTTCAATAATACCGAAGGCTAACACCTACGGATTTTTGACCAAGAAATGGTCTCCACCAGAAATCCAAGAATGTGATCTATGGCAAGGAAACATATGTGGGGTGAGGTTTATGAACCTCTAGTCGATGAAAATGGCCACACAACCCCCATTTTTTATGAAAATAGCCATGAGCGACCTTGAAAATAGCCATGAGCGACCATTTTCAATAATACTAGAGGCTAACACCTACGGATTTTAGACCAAGAAATGGTCTCCACCAGAAATCCAAGAATGTGATCTATGGCAAGGAAACATATGTGGGGTGAGGTGTATGAGCGTCTGGTCGATGATCAATGGCCACACAACCCCCATTTTTGTCGAAAATAGCCATGAACGACCATTTTCAATAATACCGAAGGCTAACACCTACAGATTTTTGACCAAGAAATGGTCTCCACCAGAAATCCAAGAATGTGATCTATGGCAAGGAAACATATGTGGGGTGAGGTGTATGAGCCTCTGGTCGATGATCAATGGCCACACAACCCCCATTTTTGTCGAAAATAGCCATGAACGACCATTTTCAATAATATCGAAGGCTAACACCTACGGATTTTTGACCAAGAAATGGTCTCCACCAGAAATCCAAGAATGTGATCTACGACAAGGAAACATATGTGGGGTGAGGTGTATGAGCCTCTGGTCGACGATCAATGGCCACAGAACCCCCATTTTGCCGAAAATAGCCATGAGCGACCATTTTCAATAATATTAGAGGCTAAGACCTACGGATTTTTGACCAAGAAATGGTCTCCACCAGAAATCCAAGAATGTGATCTATGGCGAGGAAACATATGTGGGGTGAGGTGTATGAGCCTCTGGTCGATGATTCAATGGCCACACAACCCCCATTTTTGTCGAAAATAGCCATGAACGACCATTTTCAATAATATCGAAGGCTAACACCTACGGATTTTTGACCAAGAAATGGTCTCCACCAGAAATCCAAGAATGTGATCTATGGCAAGGAAACATATGTGGGGTGAGGTGTACGAGCCTCTGGTCGATGATCAATGGCCACAGAACCCCCATTTTGCCGAAAATAGCCATGAACGACAATTTTCAATAATACCGAAGGCTAACACCTACGGATTTTTGACCAAGAAATGGTCTCCACCAGAAATCCAAGAATGTGATCTATGGCAAGGAAACATATGTGGGGTGAGGTGTACGAGCCTCTGGTCGAAGATCAATGGCCACAGAACCCCCATTTTGCCGAAAATAGCCATGAACGACCATTTTCAATAATACCGAAGGCTAACACGTACGAGTTTTTGACCAAGAAATGGTCTCCACCAGAAATCCAAGAATGTGATCTATGGCAAGGAAACATATGTGGGGTGAGGTGTATGAGCCTCTGGTCGATGATCAATGGCCACACAACCCCCATTTTTGTCGAAAATAGCCATGAACGACCATTTTCAATAATATCGAAGGCTAACACCTACGGTTTTTTGACCAAGAAATGGTCTCCACCAGAAATCCAAGAATGTGATCTACGACAAGGAAACATATGTGGGGTGAGGTGTATGAGCCTCTGGTCGACGATCAATGGCCACACAACCCCCATTTTGCCGAAAATAGCCATGAATGACCATTTTCAATAATACCGAAGGCTAACACGTACGCGTTTTTAACCAAGAAATGGTTTCCACCAGAAATCCAAGAATGTAATCTATGGCAAGGAAACATATGTGGGGTGAGGTTTATGAGCCTCTAGTCGATGATAAATGGCCACACAACCCCCATTTTTTATGAAAATAGCCATGAGCGACCTTGAAAATAGCCATGAGCGACCATTTTCAATAATACTAGAGGCTAACACCTACGGATTTTAGACCAAGAAATGGTCTCCACCAGAAATCCAAGAATGTGATCTATGGCAAGGAAACAAATGTGGGGTGAGGTGTATGAGCGTCTGGTCGATGATCAATGGCCACACAACCCCCATTTTTGTCGAAAATAGCCATGAACGACCATTTTCAATAATACCGAAGGCTAACACCTACGGATTTTTGACCAAGAAATGGTCTCCACCAGAAATCCAAGAATGTGATATATGGCAAGGAAACATATGTGGGGTGAGGTGTATGAGCCTCTAGTCGATGATCAATGGCCACACAACCCCCATTTTTGTCGAAAATAGCCATGAATGACCATTTTCAAAAATACCAAAGGCTAACACGTATGGATTTTTGACCAAGAAATGGTCTCCACCAGGAATCCAAGAATGTGATCCATGGCAAGGAAACATATGTGGGGTGAGGTGTATGATCCTCTGGTCGATGATTCAATGGCCACACAACCCCCATTTTGCCGAAAATAGCCATGAACGACCATTTTCAATAATACCGAAGGCTAACACGTACGAGTTTTTAACCAAGAAATGGTCTCCACCAGAAATCCAAGAATGTGATCTATGGCAAGGAAACATATGTGGGGTGAGGTTTATGAGCCTCTAGGTGATGATAAATGGCCACACAACCCCCATTTTTTATGAAAATAGCCATGAGCGACCATTTTCAATAATACTAGAGGCTAAGACCTACGGATTTTAGACCAAGAAATGGTCTCCACCAGAAATCCAAGAATGTGATCTATGGCAAGGAAACATATGTGGGGTGAGGTGTATGAGCATCTGGTCGATGATCAATGGCCACACACCCCCATTTTTGTCGAAAATAGCCATGAACGACCATTTTCAATAATACCGAAGGCTAACACCTACGAATTTTTGACCAAGAAATGGTCTCCACCAGAAATCCAAGAATGTGATCTATGGCAAGGAAACATATGTGGGGTGAGGTGTATGAGCCTCTAGTCGATGATCAATGGCCACACAACCCCCATTTTTGTCGAAAATAGCCATGAACGACCATTTTCAATAATACCGAAGGCTAACACCTACGGATTTTCGACCAAGAAATGGTCTCCACCAGAAATCCAAGAATGTGATCTATGGCAAGGAAACATATGTGGGGTGAGGTGTATGAGCATCTGGTCGATGATCAATGGCCACACAACCCCCATTTTGCCGAAAATAGCCATGAATGACCATTTTCAATAATACCGAAGGCTAACACGTACGAGTTTTTAACCAAGAAATGGTTTCCACCAGAAATCCAAGAATGTAATCTATGGCAAGGAAACATATGTGGGGTGAGGTTTATGAGCCTCTAGTCGATGATAAATGGCCACACAACCCCCATTTTTTATGAAAATAGCCATGAGCGACCTTGAAAATAGCCATGAGCGACCATTTTCAATAATACTAGAGGCTAACACCTACGGATTTTAGACCAAGAAATGGTCTCCTCCAGAAATCCAAGAATGTGATCTATGGCAAGGAAACATATGTGGGGTGAGGTGTATGAGCGTCTGGTCGATGATCAATGGCCACACAACCCCCATTTTTGTCGAAAATAGCCATGAACGACCATTTTCAATAATACCGAAGGCTAACACCTACGGATTTTTGACCAAGAAATGTCTGCACCAGAAATCCAAGAATGTGATCTATGGCAAGGAAACATATGTGGGGTGAGGTGTATGAGCCTCTAGTCGATGATCAATGGCCACACAACCCCCATTTTTGTCGAAAATAGCCATGAATGACCATTTTCAAAAATACCAAAGGCTAACACGTACGGATTTTTAACCAAGAAATGGTCTCCACCAGAAATCCAAGAATGTGATCTATGGCAAGGAAACATATGTGGGGTGAGGTGTACGAGCCTCTGATTGATGATCAATGGCCACCCAACCCCCATTTTGCCGAAAATAGCCATGAATGACCATTTTCAATAATACCGAAGGCTAACACGTACGAGTTTTTAACCAAGAAATGGTTTCCACCAGAAATCCAAGAATGTAATCTAATGGCAAGGAAACATATGTGGGGTGAGGTTTATGAGCCTCTAGTCGATGATAAATGGCCACACAACCCCCATTTTTTATGAAAATAGCCATGAGCGACCTTGAAAATAGCCATGAGCGACCATTTTCAATAATACTAGAGGCTAACACCTACGGATTATAGAACAAGAAATTGTCTCCACCAGAAATCCAAGAATGTGATCCATGGCAAGGAAACATATGTGGGGTGAGGTGTATGAGCGTCTGGTCGATGATCAATGGCCACACAACCCCCATTTTTGTCGAAAATAGCCATGAACGACCATTTTCAATAATACCGAAGGCTAACACCTACGGATTTTTGACCAAGAAATGGTGTCCACCAGAAATCCAAGAATGTGATCTATGGCAAGGAAACATATGTGGGGTGAGGTGTATGAGCCTCTGGTCGACGATCAATGGCCACACAACCCTAATTTTTGTCGAAAATAGCCATGAACGACCATTTTCAATGACACTGAAGGCTAACACCTACGGATTTTTGACCAAGAAATGGTCTCCACCATAAATCCAAGAATGTGATCTATGGCAAGGAAACATATGTGTAGTGAGGTGTATGAGCCTCTGGTCGAAGATCAATGGCCACACAACCCCCATTTTTGTCGAAAATAGCCATGAATGACCATTTTCAAAAATACCAAAGGCTAACACGTACGGATTTTTGACCAAGAAATGGTCTCCACCAGAAATCCAAGAATGTGATCTATGGCAAGGAAACATATGTGGGGTGAGGTGTACGAGCCTCTGGTCGATAATGAATGGTCACACAACCCCCATTTTGCCGAAAATAGCCATGAACGACCATTTTCAATAATACCGAAGGCTAACACGTACGAGTTTTTAACCAAGAAATGGTCTCCACCAGAAATCCAAGAATGTGATCTATGGCAAGGAAACATATGTGGGGCGAGGTTTATGAGCCTCTAGTCGATGATAAATGGCCACACAACCCACATTTTTTATGAAAATAGCCATGAGCGACCTTGAAAATAGCCCTGAGCGACCATTTTCAATAATACTAGAGGCTAACACCTATGGATTTTAGACCAAGAAATGGTCTCCACCAGAAATCCAAGAATGTGATCTATGACAAGGAAACATATGTGGGGTGAGGTGTATGAGCGTCTGGTCGATGATCAATGGCCACACAACCCCCATTTTTGTCGAAAATAGCCATGAACGACCATTTTCAATAATACCAAAGGCTAACACCTACGGATTTTTGACCAAGAAATGGTCTCCACCAGAAATCCAAGAATGTGATCTATGGCAAGGAAACATATGTGGGGTGAGGTGTATGAGCCTCTGGTCGATGATCAATGGCCACACAACCCCCATTTTTGTCGAAAATAGCCATGAACGACCATTTTCAATAATACCGAAGGCTAACACCTACGGATTTTTGACCAAGAAATGGTCTCCACCAGAAATCCAAGAATGTGATCTATGGCAAGGAAACATATGTGGGGTGAGGTGTATGAGCGTCTGGTCGATGATCAATGGACACACAACCCACATTTTTGTCGAAAATAGCCATGAATGACCATTTACAATAATACCGAAGGCTAACACCTACGGATTTTTGACCAAGAAATGGTCTCCACCAGAAATCCAAGAATGTGATCTATGGAAAGGAAACATATGTGGGGTGAGGTGTACGAGCCTTTGGTCGATGATCAATGGCCACAGAACCCCCATTTTGCCGAAAATAGCCATGAACGACCATTTTCAATAATACCGAAGGCTAACACGTACGAGTTTTTGACCAAGAAATGGTCTCCACCAAAAATCCAAGAATGTGATCTATGGCAAGGAAACATATGTGGGGTGAGGTGTACGAGCCTCTGGTTGATAATCAATGGCCACACAACCCCCATTTTGCCGAAAATAGCCATGAATGACCATTTTCAATAATACCGAAGGCTAACACGTACGAGTTTTTAACCAAGAAATGGTTTCCACCAGAAATCCAAGAATGTAATCTATGGCAAGGAAACATATGTGGGGTGAGGTTTATGAGCCTCTAGTCGATGATAAATGGCCACACAACCCCCATTTTTTATGAAAATAGCCATGAGCGACCTTGAAAATAGCCATGAGCGACCATTTTCAATAATACTAGAGGATAACACCTACGGATTTTAGACCAAGAAATGGTCTCCACCAGAAATCCAAGAATGTGATCTATGGCAAGGAAACATATGTGGGGTGAGGTGTATGAGCGTCTGGTCGATGATCAATGGCCACACAACCCCCATTTTTGTCGAAAATAGCCATGAACGACCATTTTCAATAATACCGAAGGCTAACACCTACGGATTTTTGACCAAGAAATGGTCTCCACCAGAAATCCAAGAATGTGATCTATGGCAAGGAAACATATGTGGGGTGAGGTGTATGAGCCTCTGGTCGACGATCAATGGCCACACAACCCTAATTTTTGTCGAAAATAGCCATGAACGACCATTTTCAATGACACTGAAGGCTAACACCTACGGATTTTTGACCAAGAAATGGTCTCCACCATAAATCCAAGAATGTGATCTATGGCAAGGAAACATATGTGTAGTGAGGTGTATGAGCCTCTGGTCGAAGATCAATGGCCACACAACCCCCATTTTTGTCGAAAATAGCCATGAATGATCATTTTCAAAAATACCAAAGGCTAACACGTACGGATTTTTGACCAAGAAATGGTCTCCACCAGAAATCCAAGAATGTGATCTATGGCAAGGAAACATATGTGGGGTGAGGTGTACGAGCCTCTGGTCGATAATGAATGGCCACACAACCCCCATTTTGCCGAAAATAGCCATGAACGACCATTTTCAATAATACCGAAGGCTAACACGTACGAGTTTTTAACCAAGAAATGGTCTCCACCAGAAATCCAAGAATGTGATCATTGGCAAGGAAACATATGTGGGGCGAGGTTTATGAGCCTCTAGTCGATGATAAATGGCCACACAACCCCCATTTTTGTCGAAAATAGCCATGAATGACCATTTACAATAATACCGAAGGCTAACACCTACGGATTTTTGACCAAGAAATGGTCTCCACCAGAAATCCAAGAATGTGATCTATGGCAAGGAAACATATGTGGGGTGAGGTGTATGAGCCTCTGGTCGATGATCAATGGCCACACAACCCCCATTTTTGTCGAAAATAGCCATGAACGACCATTTTCAATAATACCGAAGGCTAACACCTACGGATTTTTGACCAAGAAATGGTCTCCACCAGAAATCCAAGAATGTGATCTATGGCAAGGAAACATATGTGGGGTGAGGTGTATGAGCGTCTGGTCGATGATCAATGGCCACAGAACCCCCATTTTTGTCGAAAATAGCCATGAACGACCATTTTCAATAATACCGAAGGCTAACACCTATGGATTTTAGACCAAGAAATGGTCTCCACCAGAAATCCAAGAATGTGATCTATGGCAAGGAAACATATGTGGGGTGAGGTGTATGAGCGTCTGGTCGATGATCAATGGCCACACAACCCCCATTTTTGTCGAAAATAGCCATGAACGACCATTTTCAATAATACCGAAGGCTAACACCTACGGATTTTTGACCAAGAAATGGTCTCCACCAGAAATCCAAGAATGTGATCTATGGCAAGGAAACATATGTGGGGTGAGGTGTATGAGCCTCTGGTCGACGATCAATGGCCACACAACCCCTATTTTGCCGAAAATAGCCATGAATGACCATTTTCAATAATACCGAAGGCTAACATGTACGAGTTTTTAACCAAGAAATGGTTTCCACCAGAAATCCAAGAATGTAATCTATGGCAAGGAAACATATGTGGGGTGAGGTTTATGAGCCTCTAGTCGATGATAAATGGCCACACAACCCCCATTTTTTATGAAAATAGCCATGAGCGACCTTGAAAATAGCCATGAGCGACCATTTTCAATAATACTAGAGGCTAACACCTACGGATTTTAGACCAAGAAATGGTCTCCACCAGAAATCCAAGAATGTGATCTATGGCAAGGAAACATATGTGGGGTGAGGTGTATGAGCGTCTGGTCGATGATCAATGGCCACACAACCATAATTTTTGTCGAAAATAGCCATGAACGACCATTTTCAATGACACTAAAGGCTAACACCTACGGATTTTTGACCAAGAAATGGTCTCCACCATAAATCCAAGAATGTGATCTATGGCAAGGAAACATAT
Source organism: Zea mays (assembly GCF_902167145.1). NCBI lineage: Eukaryota > Viridiplantae > Streptophyta > Magnoliopsida > Poales > Poaceae > Zea > Zea mays. Next base: position 34,251 of record NW_023367067.1, on the reverse strand, counting down.
GTGTAGTGAGGTGTATGAGCCTCTGGTCGACGATCAATGGCCACACAACCCCTATTTTGCCGAAAATAGCCATGAATGACCATTTTCAATAATACCGAAGGCTAACATGTACGAGTTTTTAACCAAGAAATGGTTTCCACCATAAATCCAAGAATGTAATCTATGGCAAGGAAACATATGTGGGGTGAGGTTTATGAGCCTCTAGTCGATGATAAATGGCCACACAACCCCCATTTTTTATGAAAATAGCCATGAGCGACCTTGAAAATAGCCATGAGCGACCATTTTCAATAATACTAGAGGCTAACACCTACGGATTTTAGACCAAGAAATGGTCTCCACCAGAAATCCAAGAATGTGATCTATGGCAAGGAAACATATGTGGGGTGAGGTGTATGAGCGTCTGGTCGATGATCAATGGCCACACAACCATAATTTTTGTCGAAAATAGCCATGAACGACCATTTTCAATGACACTAAAGGCTAACACCTACGGATTTTTGACCAAGAAATGGTCTCCACCATAAATCCAAGAATGTGATCTATGGCAAGGAAACATATGTGTAGTGAGGTGTATGAGCCTCTGGTCGATGATCAATGGCCACACAACCCCCATTTTTGTCGAAAATAGCCATGAACGACCATTTTCAATAATACCGAAGGCTAACACCTACGGATTTTTGACCAAGAAATGGTCTCCACCAGATGTTGGGCCCATGCTTCGTTGCGCCGAAGGTCTTACGTGAAGAAGCAGCTTCGGCGTTCACGTGGCCGAAGGTTCCTTTTTATAGAGCTTCGGTGTTGCAAACCGACTTAAAGATGAAAAGACTACGTGGACCTTGTCAGATTTCCATAAGTCATTGACAAATGTAATGGACATAAATGTAATTTTACGTGGGCTGCGTCCCGCGTCTATAAATAGATGAACAGTACTCCAGAACTGTTCACGCTGTCTGAGCATTTGCTTTTGCGTCACGCTTGTACTTTTTACCCTATCTCAGGACCGAAGGTACATTTGTAATTTGAAATCATTTCTATTTTTCCATGTTAATAAAATAGAAATGATTATACGATGATGCTTATATTATACTTCATGCTTTATATGAGTCCTTCGTCATTATTTATTATGTTTACGAAGGTATTTCTCTTACGACCTTCGTCCCAGACTCATTATTTCCCGGAGGGGACATAATGCTTCAAAGGACGAAGGACTTTAACACTTAACACTTTTTATGTTGCCTTGTTCTTAACTCTTAGCATTTGAGAACAAGTCCCCAACATTGGCGCCCACCTCCGGTGAACTCACTTCCACTTCGAGTTTTTTGAACACCTTCGGAAACTATAGACTCTCGCTATGGCGCCGAAGAAAACTTCAGCGACTGGGGCTGCAGCACTGCAATCGCTGGACCCCAACCAGCTCAATACTTTGCTAGGAAGCCTCCTCAGACCCTGGAGAAGCTGCTCCAAAGGATGGACGAGTACATTCGTGCTGACAATGACTTTCGCCAAAGAAGGGAGGAGGCCTTCAGATTTTCTGAAATGACCAGGGGCTTCGGAGGAAGATCCTATCCGAGGCTTCGGGGCAACAACAAACTTTCTTCCGGACACCAGCTCCAAAAGGCAGAGGCGCCAGGGGCTTCGGCGGAAGATTCGGAGATCAATCAAGGAAACTGTTTTGCTTGTTCTGGGGAGAAAGCAAGGGCCATACCACCAGGACGTGCCATATTACAATCCAGAAGCAAAAGGAAATAGCCGAAGCTGCATCTCAACAACCTCAGCCGAAGCAGGTCATGCATACTGCTTCGTATCATCCACCTTACATCCCACAATACATAGACAACCACCCTGCAGCTTCTGTGGCTTCGGCAAGTCAACCTCAAGCTTCCTGGCAGCAGCCTCCGCCTCCACCTCCATTGCAACAGGGTCAACAGCCAGAAGGGAGTCAATATGCCCCACACCAAAGGGACTTCAGAGAACAATCCGAAGCTCGCACAGTCAACAGCACTGTGCCAGAACCGAAGCACACTTATTGACACATATCCTACCTTTGATAGCAGTCTTTTCTATTCAGTTTTATTTTCTGTGAAACAAAGAACATTGTTAGTTTTCATGTAATAATTTCGTTGTTTCCCACGAGGAAAACCCATTTTCTTCACAGGCTTTACCCCATTCAAGTTATTATTCGGAGACGAAGCAATAACCCCGGAAGAAGCCAAAGCTGGATCAATAAGAGTAGTAGCTTCGGCAGAATCAGGTCCCGAAGATGCTTGCCTTGTGGAGAAGGATGCTTTAGAAGGGATCAGGCTTCAGGCCGTGGAGAATATCAATAAATATCAGGCTGAAACAGTTAAATGGCGAGATAGAAAAGTCCGGCTAAAAAATATTGAGCCGGGACACTTGGTGCTTCGGAGAGTGGCTAACCCAGATACAGTGGGTAAGCTACAGTTGAAATGGGAAGGACCATTCTTAGTAGTATCTTCGTCAAGGCCTGGATCGTACAGATTGAAGGACATGGATGGCAACGAAATTCCAAGGTCTTGGAATGCGGATGAGCTTCGGCGATACTATGTATAACATGATGTAATTTTTATGTTTCTTCTTTTCTTTTTCATGGCACCCTTTTCCTTTCTGAAGGGGGAGAAAGGTTTTTAATGGGGCCATCACGTGTAATTTCCTTTTTTAGTCTTATAAGAGCAAAATCCCCCAAAAATGTAAATGTAAAAGCTGAGAGCGCACCATCGAGTGCTGAAACTAAAAAAGAGAAGAAGCTCCAAAGACGTCCCTAAGGGGATGCAGAGCTTACAGCGAAAAGTCAACGCTGATTCCGCCGAAAGTAAAAGGCGAAGAAGCTCCAAAGTCGTTCCTAAGGGAATGCAGAGCTTATACCGTCTAAGTAAAAGACGAAGAAGCTCCAAAGACGTCCCTAGGGGGATGCAGAGCTTACAGCGAAAAGTCAACGCTGATACTGCCTAAGTAAAAGGCAAAGATGCTCCAAAGTCGTTCCTAAGGGAATGCAGAGCTGACGTGTGTTTGCTCCTAAGAAAATGATGGATGAGTGTGGCTTCGGACATACGCTTCGGACATTCATTTGCACATTACATCATGGCATTTGCATGCATAAGCATTCATTCATAGCATTTGTGTTCCTAAATGGTTGCTTCGGCACAGAGAAAAGTTTCGGATAAATGGTTTGTTATGATTCGTTATGTAAAGGAAAGGTTTCGAAGAAGTGGTTTTTTATGAATCGTTGTGTATAAGAGTAGCAGTCTTTTATGTTTTGTTATGTAAATAAAAGCTTCGGCAGATAAGAGTAGCAGTCTTTTATGTTTTGTTATGTAAATAAAAGCTTCGGCAGATAAGAGTAGCAGTCTTTTATGTTTTGTTATGTAAATAAAAGCTTCGGCAGATAAGAGTAGCAGTCTTTTATGTTTTGTTATGTAAGGAAAGGCTTCGGCAAAAAGAGGAAGCGGCCTTTTATGCTTCGTTGTGTACGAAAAGAAGGGAAGGTGTTTTTTCGCCTTCGGCTCAAAAAAAACTGATTTCGTCCACATCAAAGCGTCTTAATAAAAGGGTAAGGATATATTACAAGGTATGTACAAAGTTCCTTGAGAACGGTTTAATTGTATTTACAACAAGTTGTTACAAATTTTCTAGCCTACTACTACTAATCTTCTTCAGGCTTCAGCTTCGGCAGTATATTCTTTAATCACCTTCAGCTTCGTCATCCTACATGAATCCAGGTATCCAGAGTAAAAATCAAGTATGAAGGAGAAGGTAAGTACAAAGTAGGATTTCTTACTGGTTCAAGGTGACTTCGAGCTTCGTCTCCAGCCTTCTCCCGCCCGCCTTTTGTCCATATCATTTTTATAAATCTATTTGAGATACTTCGGGCGAGGTCAGGTATATCGTCCAGGATTGATGGAGACAGGGTGAAGTTGGGCCTGTTGACAATCTTTCCATGCTCGCAGCCAGCCTTCAGGAATGCTGCAGCAGTACCCCGAGAAGCTACCCAGGCACAGAAGTCACCGTGCCCAGCTATAACTTCGTCAAGTTCTTCAATTTCAGCTTCGATATGATCGAAGGCTTTTGGTAAATCTTCATCCGAAGGGGTAAATTTCCCGCTGCTGGCTCCAACTGAGTAAAAGATCTTCTTTAGTTGTTGGATACAATTGTTGCTAAAATTCAAACATTTATCCTGAAGGCTTGTTAATGATTTCTTCAAATTTGAGTTGGCTTGGACTTCGGCTTCAAGTTTAGAATTAAGCTCTAGCTTTTCTTGTTCAAACTGTTTTGATTGATCGATAAGCTTCGAATTCAATTCTAATATTTTAGCTTCGGTCTCTGCCAGCAAGCCTTCGGTTGATTGAAGTTCGAAGTCTTTCTTTTCGATGATGGCTGATTGTTCTTTTATTTTGCTCTCTAAATTTCCAATTATAGCTTCGTGTTTTTTGTCCTCCAAATCCTGCTGCATCATCAGAGCTTTGCTCAGTAGCATGCTCTGCACAAAAACAGTTTTGTTAGTAACATTTTCATTATCCAAAGCAATAAGGAACAGAGAAAAGACTGTTTACCTTGAAATTGGAATAAAACAAGCTGCCGACGATATGCTGTCGTCGGTAGCGGCTGATATCTGTCTCTAGCTTCGGAAAACCGATACTCTTTGACAGAGTACCGATGACCTTAGCTCCGGTTTGGTCTCGAATGCAGCCTAATTTTTCATCGTCCACACCTCCGAATAGAAGAGCTCCTGGCTTGTATCCGCAAGATTTGGCATAGTCTTTTAGCTCTTCTATTTCGTCTTCCGAAAGTTTTTGCCCAATTAAATTTTGAAATGTGTAGGCTTCGTCGTCCGAAGCGGCTTCGGCTATTTCTTTCCCTTTCTCAGGCACTGCGGCCGTGACTTTTTTAGCAGCAGCCGCAGCTTCTTCTGCAGCCATGTCTTCTAAAATTTTGTCGATATTCTCAATGGTAGCCTCTAAGTTCACATCTTCGGCTGTAGCGGCTTCGGTAGCCGCGACCTTCGGAGGTGCGACTTCGACGTTTGTTGTGTCTTCAGCAGCTGTTGTTTTCTGAATTGATGCTCTCGGTGGCGTCTTGTCAATAACCTCTGTTACGGCAATAATTCTTTGCCTTTTTGCTTTGGTTATCTTCGTTTTTTCCGGCTCCGCCACCTTTTGAAAAAGCTTCGTCAGTCGAGGCCCTAATGGACTTAGCTTCGTGAGCATGGGTTCAGTCATTACCTTTAGAATTTCCTCCACGTCGCTGGTAGAAGGTGGTGTGGGGGTCCCCTCTTCTTCGGATAGTTTTCGCTTTGGAGTTAATATTTTTCTCTTGGCAATTTTCTTCTTTTTTGGTGGTTGTTCTTTATCCTTGTTTAAAGCTTCGGCCGCTCTTTTTATTCTCTGGCCCTCAGCACCTTTGTTCAGCTGCGCATAGTCAGGATATTCGAAGCCCAGTGCATCAAACACTCGGTTCAGCCTTCGCTTCGGACGGGTGCCGAAGGCTGCTGTCATCAGTTGATCTTCTTTTTTCGAATAATTTCCAAGAATTTCATTACACATCACCTCAACTGTGTCTAGCCACTCTTGGCAGGGCCTCTTAAAATATTTCTTGAATTTGAAGTGGTAAGGAAGCCGGACAAGATCCCCTTCCTTCTTCTCCCCCTTTAACTTTGGCATTTCCCATTTTTTCAGAGTAGGGAAGACTCTGAATGCTAAGAATTCTTGAACCAGATCCCTGGTACCAATATGCTCTGCAATGATTCTGAATTCATCCATTGCCCGTTGAGTTTGACCCTCTGGTGTCATGTTGCAGTGGGGTCGAGTTTCTCCGAAGGTTAGCTCGAGTGGACTTTGCACAAGCTTTTCCTTGTCCTCATCAACCTTGACATAGAACCATTCTGATTTCCAGCCTGCCGGCCATTTGCTTCGGTAGCTAATCACAGGAAACCTTGCGGTTTTCCGGTAGGCAAAATTGTAGCAACCGAAGTTTTCGTGAAGCCCGTCTTTTCTGGCCTTTGTTTGATAATGCAATTCATGAACTCGACAGAAACTGTCAGCAAAGGGCTCCACTGCTTGGCTTCGGAGCGCCCAAATATAAACGCTAAGCCTAACGATAGCGTTAGGAGTTAACTGGTGAAGGTAGACGCCAAACCTCTTCAATATCTCCGCAGCAATCTCGTGAAGAGGAAATCTTAGCCCAGCCTTTAAAAAGCTTTTGAAGATGACAACCTCGTCCTTCTCTGGCTTCGGGGTGGTTTCTTCTCCCCCGAAGCGAAGTAGCTTCTTCTGATCTTCACTGAAAAAACCTGCTTTCATCATCTTGGCGAGATCAACCTTTGAAACAGTCGATTTTCCGAAGTCTAGGTGGCTGGGTTTGCTGGGCATGGCAATACGGTAGTCATCTTCGGAGTCGGTTTCTTCAATGTCCCCTTCTTCTTCGGCAGCTGTCGGGTTTGCTTCGGCAGCAGGTATTTCTTCCACAGTCACCAGTCCGGAGCGCTGCATCGCTTCGGAGATGGGCACAGTCTCCGAAGCTTCAGTTTCGTCCCCCTCACGCTCAACCCTAGCTGTAGAGCGAACTCTGGCCATTTAATTATGAACTTGTGAAACTTTAAAACTTTTTTCTCCGAAGCAGGCTTCAAGATGGAGCTTCGTTCAAACCTGTCAAACAAGCTTCGGTGATGATTAAAAATTGTGGCAGCAAAACAGTGCAAATAGCAGTAAATGCTGTGGTAACTTCACACCTACTCGTCTGTTTATATAGTGCTGCAGGTAAGAAGGCGAAGCGGCAGGGTTTTTACACCAGGCGGGCAGTAACTTGTACTCGCTGCGCAGTGGACCGCAAAGACCAAACAGTGACTCTGCAAGGTGGGACCGACACGATCTCGGGAAATGAATCGTTTCTCGGCAACGAGCTCAGGGAAGGTGTTTTTCGGACCTTCGGCTTCCCGAAGCTTGAGAGGATTTTTTCACGGTTCAAGCTCGTTACGAAAAACGATCTAGCGCCGCGAAAGGGGCTACTGTTGGGCCCATGCTTCGTTGCGCCGAAGGTCTTACGTGAAGAAGCAGCTTCGGCGTTCACGTGGCCGAAGGTTCCTTTTTATAGAGCTTCGGTGTTGCAAACCGACTTAAAGATGAAAAGACTACGTGGACCTTGTCAGATTTCCATAAGTCATTGACAAATGTAATGGACATAAATGTAATTTTACGTGGGCTGCGTCCCGCGTCTATAAATAGATGAACAGTACTCCAGAACTGTTCACGCTGTCTGAGCATTTGCTTTTGCGTCACGCTTGTACTTTTTACCCTATCTCAGGACCGAAGGTACATTTGTAATTTGAAATCATTTCTATTTTTCCATGTTAATAAAATAGAAATGATTATACGATGATGCTTATATTATACTTCATGCTTTATATGAGTCCTTCGTCATTATTTATTATGTTTACGAAGGTATTTCTCTTACGACCTTCGTCCCAGACTCATTATTTCCCGGAGGGGACATAATGCTTCAAAGGACGAAGGACTTTAACACTTAACACTTTTTATGTTGCCTTGTTCTTAACTCTTAGCATTTGAGAACAAGTCCCCAACACCAGAAATCCAAGAATGTGATCTATGGCAAGGAAACATATGTGGGGTGAGGTGTATGAGCCTCTGGTCGACGATCAATGGCCACACAACCATAATTTTTGTCGAAAATAGCCATGAACGACCATTTTCAATGACACTAAAGGCTAACACCTACGGATTTTTGACCAAGAAATGGTCTCCACCATAAATCCAAGAATGTGATCTATGGCAAGGAAACATATGTGTAGTGAGGTGTATGAGCCTCTGGTCGAAGATCAATGGCCACACAACCCCCATTTTTGTCGAAAATAGCCATGAATGACCATTTTCAAAAATACCGAAGGCTAACACATTCGGATTTTTGCCCAAGAAATGGTCTCCACCAGAAATCCAAGAATGTGATCTATGGGAAGGAAACATATGTGGGGTGAGGTGTACGAGCCTCTGGTCGATGATCAATGGCCACAGAACCCCCATTTTGCCGAAAATAGCCATGAATGACCATTTTCAATAATACCGAAGGCTAACACGTACGAGTTTTTGACCACGAAATGGTCTCCACCAGAAATCTAAGATTGTGATCTATGGCAAGGAAACATATGTGGGGTGAGGTGTATGAGCCTCTGGTCGATGATCAATGGCCACACAACCCCCATTTTTGTCGAAAATAGCCATGAATGACCATTTACAATAATACCGAAGGCTAACACCTACGGATTTTTGACCAAGAAATGGTCTCCACCAGAAATCCAAGAATGTGATCTATGGCAAGGAAACATATGTGGGGTGAGGTGTATGAGCCTCTGGTCGATGATCAATGGCCACACAACCCCCATTTTTGTCGAAAATGGCCATGAACGACCATTTTCAATAATATCGAAGGCTAACACCTACGGATTTTTGACCAAGAAATGGTCTCCACCAGAAATCCAAGAATGTGATCTACGACAAGGAAACATATGTGGGGTGAGGTGTATGAGCCTCTGGTCGACGATCAATGGCCACACAACCCCCATTTTGCCGAAAATAGCCATGAATGACCATTTTCAATAATACCGAAGGCTAACACGTACGAGTTTTTAACCAAGAAATGGTTTCCACCAGAAATCCAAGAATGTAATCTATGGCAAGGAAACATATGTGGGGTGAGGTGTACGAGCCTCTGGTCGATGATCAATGGCCACACAACCCCCATTTTGCCGAAAATAGCCATGAACGACCATTTTCAATAATACCGAAGGCTAACACGTACGAGTTTTTGACCAAGAAATGGTCTCCACCAAAAATTCAAGAATGTGATCTATGGCAAGGAAACATATGTGGGGTGAGATTTATGAGCCTCTAGTCGATGATAAATGGCCACACAACCCCCATTTTTTATGAAAATAGCCATGAGCGACCATTTTCAATAATATAGAGGCTAAGACCTACGGATTTTTGACCAAGAAATGGTCTCCACCAGAAATCCAAGAATGTGATCTATGGCAAGGAAACATATGTGGGGTGAGGTGTATGAGCCTATGGTCGATGATCAATGGCCACACAACCCCCATTTTTGTCGAAAATAGCCATGAATGACCATTTACAATAATACCGAAGGCTAACACCTACGGATTTTTTACCAAGAAATGGTCTCCACTAGAAATCCAAGAATGTGATCTATGGCAAGGAAAAATATGTGGGGTGAGGTGTATGAGCCTCTGGTCGATGATCAATGGCCACACAACCCCCATTTTTGTCGAAAATAGCCATGAACGACCATTTTCAATAATATCGAAGGCTAACACCTACGGATTTTTGTCCAAGAAATGGTCTCCACCAGAAATCCAAGAATGTGATCTACGACAAGGAAACATTTGTGGGGTGAGGTGTATGAGCCTCTAGTCGACGATCAATGGCCACACAACCCCCATTTTGCCGAAAATAGCCATGAATGACCATTTTCAATAATACCGAAGGCTAACACGTACGAGTTTTTAACCAAGAAATGGCTTCCACCAGAAATCCAAGAATGTAATCTATGGCAAGGAAACATATGTGGGGTGAGGTTTATGAGCCTCTAGTCGATGATAAATGGCCACACAACCCCCATTTTTTATGAAAATAGCCATGAGCGACCTTGAAAATAGCCATGAGCGACCATTTTCAATAATACTACAGGCTAACACCTACGGATTTTAGACCAAGAAATGGTCTCCACCAGAAATCCAAGAATGTGATCTACGACAAGGAAACATATGTGGGGTGAGGTGTATGAGCCTCTGGTAAACGATCAATGGCCACACAACCCCCATTTTGCCGAAAATAGCCATGAATGACCATTTTCAATAATACCGAAGGCTAACACGTACGAGTTTTTAACCAAGAAATGGCTTCCACCAGAAATCCAAGAATGTAATCTATGGCAAGGAAACATATGTGGGGTGAGGTTTATGAGCCTCTAGTCGATGATAAATGGCCACACAACCCCCATTTTTTATGAAAATAGCCATGAGCGACCTTGAAAATAGCCATGAGCGACCATTTTCAATAATACTAGAGGCTAACACCTACGGATTTTAGACCAAGAAATGGTCTCCACCAGAAATCCAAGAATGTGATCTATGGCAAGGAAACATATGTGGGGTGAGGTGTATGAGCGTCTTGTCGATGATCAATGGACACACAACCCCCATTTTTGTCGAAAATAGCCATGAACGATCATTTTCAATAATACCGAAGGCTAACACCTACGGATTTTTGACCAAGACATGGTCTCCACCAATAATCCAAGAATGTGATTTATGGCAAAGAAACATATGTGGGGTGAGGTGTATGAGCCTCTGGTCGACGATCAATGGCCACACAACCCTAATTTTTGTCGAAAATAGCCATGAACGACCATTTTCAATGACACTGAAGGCTAACACCTACGGATTTTTGACCAAGAAATGGTCTCCACCATAAATCCAAGAATGTGATCTATGGCAAGGAAACATATGTGTAGTGAGGTGTATGAGCCTCTGGTCGAAGATCAATGGCCACACAACCCCCATTTTTGTCAAAAATAGCCATGAATGACTATTTTCAAAAATACCAAAGGCTAACACGTACGGATTTTTGACCAAGAAATGGTCTCCACCAGAAATCCAAGAATGTGATCTATGGCAAGGAAACAAATGTGAGGTGAGGTGTACGAGCCTCTGGTCGATGATCAATGGCCACACAACCCCCATTTTGCCGAAAATAGTCATGAACGACCATTTTCAATAATACCGAAGGCTAACACGTACGAGTTTTTAACCAAGAAATGGTCTCCACCAGAAATCCAAGAATGTGATCTATGGCAATGAAACATATGTGGGGTGAGGTTTATGAGCCTCTAGTCGATGATAAATGGCCACACAACCCCCATTTTTTTATGAAAATAGCCATGAGCGACCTTGAAAATAGCCATGAGCGACCATTTTCAATAATAATAGAGGCTAACACCTACGGATTTTAGACCAAGAAATGGTCTCCACCAGAAATCCAAGAATGTGATCTATGGCAAGGAAACATATGTGGGGTGAGGTGTATGAGCGTCTGGTCGATGATCAATGGCCACACAACCCCCATTTTTGTCGAAAATAGCCATGAACGACCATTTTCAATAATACCTAAGGCTAACACCTACGGATTTTTGACCAAGAAATGGTCTCCACCAGAAATCCAAGAATGTGATCTATGGCAAGGAAACATATGTGGGGTGAGGTGTATGAGCCTCTGGTCGACGATCAATGGCCACACAACCCTAATTTTTGTCGAAAATAGCCATGAACGACCATTTTCAAGGACACTGAAGGCTAACACCTACGGATTTTTGACCAAGAAATGGTCTCCACCATAAATCCAAGAATGTGATCTATGGCAAGGAAACATATGTGTAGTGAGGTGTATGAGCCTCTGGTCGAAGATCAATGGCCACACAACCCCCATTTTTGTCGAAAATAGCCATGAATGACCATTTTCAAAAATACCAAAGGCTAACACATTCGGATTTTTGCCCAAGAAATGGTCTCCACCAGAAATCCAAGAATGTGATCTATGGCAAGGAAACAAATGTGGGGTGAGGTGTACGAGCTTCTGGTCGATGATCAATGGCCACAGAACCCCCATTTTGCCGAAAATAGCCATGAACGACCATTTTCAATAATACCGAAGGCTAACACGTACGAGTTTTTGACCAAGAAATGGTCTCCACCAAAAATCCAAGAATGTGATCTATGGCAAGGAAACATATGTGGGGTGAGATTTATGAGCCTCTAGTCGATGATAAATGGCCACACAACCCCCATTTTTTTATGAAAATAGCCATGAGCGACCATTTTCAATAATATTAGAGGCTAAGACCTACGGATTTTTTACCAAGAAATGGTCTCCACCAGAAATCCAAGAATGTGATCTATGGCAAGGAAACATATGTGGGGTGAGGTGTATGAGCCTCTGGTCGATGATCAATGGCCACACAACCCCCATTTTTGTCGAAAATAGCCATGAATGACCATTTACAATAATACCGAAGGCTAACACCTACGGATTTTTGACCAAGAAATGGTCTCCACCAGAAATCCAAGAATGTGATCTATGGCAAGGAAACATATGTGGGGTGAGGTGTATGAGCCTCTGGTTGATGATCAATGGCCACACAACCCCCATTTTTGTCGAAAATAGCCATGAATGACCATTTTCAATAATATCGAAGGCTAACACCTACGGATTTTTGACCAAGAAATGGTCTCCACCAGAAATCCAAGAATGTGATCTACGACAAGGAAACATATGTGGGGTGAGGTGTATGAGCCTCTGGTCGACGATCAATGGCCACACAACCCCCATTTTGCCGAAAATAGCCATGAATGACCATTTTCAATAATACCGAAGGCTAACACGTACGAGTTTTTAACCAAGAAATGGTTTCCACCAGAAATCCAAGAATGTATTCTATGGCAAGGAAACATATGTGGGGTGAGGTTTATGAGCCTCTAGTCGATGATAAATGGCCACACAACCCCCATTTTTTATGAAAATAGCCATGAGCGACCTTGAAAATAGCCATGAGCGACCATTTTCAATAATATTAGAGGCTAAGACCTACGGATTTTTGACCAAGAAATGGTCTCCACCAGAAATCCAAGAATGTGATCTATGGCAAGGAAACATATGTGGGGTGAGGTGTATGAGCCTCTGGTCGATGATCAATGGCCACACAACCCCCATTTTTGTCGAAAATAGCCATGAATGACCATTTACAATAATACGGAAGGCTAACACCTACGAATTTTTGACCAAGAAATGGTCTCCACCAGAAATCCAAGAATGTGATCTATGGCAAGGAAACATATGTGGGGTGAGGTGTATGAGCCTCTAGTCGATAATCAATGGCCACACAACCCCCATTTTTGTCGAAAATAGCCATGAACGACCATTTTCAATAATATCGAAGGCTAACACCTATGGATTTTTGACCAAGAAATGGTCTCCACCAGAAATCCAAGAATGTGATCTACGACAAGGAAACATATGTGGGGTGAGGTGTATGAGCCTCTGGTCGACGATCAATGGCCACACAACCCCCATTTTGCCGAAAATAGCCATGAATGACCATTTTCAATAATACCGAAGGCTAACACGTACGAGTTTTTAACCATGAAATGGTTTCCACCAGAAATCCAAGAATGTAATCTATGGCAAGGAAACATATGTGGGGTGAGGTTTATGAGCCTCTTGTCGATGATAAATGGCCACACAACCCCCATTTTTTATGAAAATAGCCATGAGCGACCTTGAAAATAGCCATGAGCGACCATTTTCAATAATACTAGAGGCTAACACCTACGGATTTTAGACCAAGAAATGGTCTCCACCAGAAATCCAAGAATGTGATCTATGGCAAGGAAACATATGTGGGGTGAGGTGTATGAGCGTCTGGTCGATGATCAATGGCCACACAACCCCCATTTTTGCCGAAAATAGCCATGAACGACCATTTTCAATAATACCGAAGGCTAACACCTACGGAATTTTGACCAAGAAATGGTCTCCACCAGAAATCCAAGAATGTGATCTATGGCAAGGAAACATATGTGGGGTGAGGTGTATGAGCCTCTGGTCGACGATCAATGGCCACACAACCCACATTTTTTATGAAAATAGCCATGAGCGACCTTGAAAATAGCCATGAGCGACAATTTTCAATAATACTAGAGGCTAACACCTACGGATTTTAGACCAAGAAATGGTCTCCACCAGAAATCCAAGAATGTGATCTATGGCAAGGAAACATATGTGGGGTGAGGTGTATGAGCGTCTGGTCGATGATCAATGGCCACACAACCCCCATTTTTGTCGAAAATAGCCATGAATGACCATTTTCAATAATACCGAAGGCTAACACCTACGGATTTTTGACCAAGAAATGGTCTCCACCAGAAATCCAAGAATGTGATCTATGGCAAGGAAACATATGTGGGGTGAGGTGTATGAGCCTCTGGTCGATGATCAATGGCCACACAACCCCCATTTTTGTCGAAAATAGCCATGAACGACCATTTTCAATAATATCGAAGGCTAACACCTACGGATTTTTGACCAAGAAATGGTCTCCACCAGAAATCCAAGAATGTGATCTACGACAAGGAAACATATGTGGGGTGAGGTGTATGAGCCTCTGGTCGACGATCAATGGCCACACAACCCCCATTTTGCCGAAAATAGCCATGAATGACCATTTTCAATAATATCGAAGGCTAACACCTACGGATTTTTGACCAAGAAATGGTCTCCACCAGAAATCCAAGAATGTGATCTACGACAAGGAAACATATGTGGGGTTAGGTGTATGAGCCTCTGGTCGACGATCAATGGCCACACAACCCCCATTTTGCCGAAAATAGCCATGAATGACCATTTTCAATAATACCGAAGGCTAACACGTACGAGTTTTTAACCAAGAAATGGTTTCCACCAGAAATCCAAGAATGTAATCTATGGCAAGGAAACATATGTGGGGTGAGGTTTATGAGCCTCTAGTCGATGATAAATGGCCACACAACCCCCATTTTTTATGAAAATAGCCATGAGCGACCTTGAAAATAGCCATGAGCGACCATTTTCAATAATACTAGAGGTTAACACCTACGGATTTTAGACCAAGAAATGGTCTCCACCAGAAATCCAAGAATGTGATCTATGGCAAGGAAACATATGTGGGGTGAGGTGTATGAGCGTCTGGTCGATGATCAATGGCCACACAACCCCCATTTTTGTCGAAAATAGCCATGAATGACCATTTTCAATAATACCGAAGGCTAACACCTACGGATTTTTGACCAAGAAATGGTCTCCACCAGAAATCCAAGAATGTGATCTATGGCAAGGAAACATATGTGGGGTGAGGTGTATGAGCCTCTGGTCGATGATCAATGGCCACACAACCCCCATTTTTGTCGAAAATAGCCATGAACGACCATTTTCAATAATATCGAAGGCTAACACCTACGGATTTTTGACCAAGAAATGGTCTCCACTAGAAATCCAAGAATGTGATCTACGACAAGGAAACATATGTGGGGTGAGGTGTATGAGCCTCTGGTCGACGATCAATGGCCACACAACCCCCATTTTGCCGAAAATAGCCATGAATGACCATTTTCAATAATATCGAAGGCTAACACCTACGGATTTTTGACCAAGAAATGGTCTCCACCAGAAATCCAAGAATGTGATCTACGACAAGGAAACATATGTGGGGTTAGGTGTATGAGCCTCTGGTCGACGATCAATGGCCACACAACCCCCATTTTGCCGAAAATAGCCATGAATGACCATTTTCAATAATACCGAAGGCTAACACGTACGAGTTTTTAACCAAGAAATGGTTTCCACCAGAAATCCAAGAATGTAATCTATGGCAAGGAAACATATGTGGGGTGAGGTTTATGAGCCTCTAGTCGATGATAAATGGCCACACAACCCCCATTTTTTATGAAAATAGCCATGAGCGACCTTGAAAATAGCCATGAGCGACCATTTTCAATAATACTAGAGGCTAACACCTACGGATTTTAGACCAAGAAATGGTCTCCACCAGAAATCCAAGAATGTGATCTATGGCAAGGAAACATATGTGGGGTGAGGTGTATGAGCGTCTGGTCGATGATCAATGGCCACACAACCCCCATTTTTGTCGAAAATAGCCATGAATGACCATTTTCAATAATACCGAAGGCTAACACCTACGGATTTTTGACCAAGAAATGGTCTCCACCAGAAATTCAAGAATGTGATCTATGGCAAGGAAACATATGTGGGGTGAGGTGTATGAGCCTCTGGTCGATGATCAATGGCCACACAACCCCCATTTTTGTCGAAAATAGCCATGAACGACCATTTTCAATAATATCGAAGGCTAACACCTACGGATTTTTGACCAAGAAATGGTCTCCACCAGAAATCCAAGAATGTGATCTACGACAAGGAAACATATGTGGGGTGAGGTGTATGAGCCTCTGGTCGACGATCAATGGCCACACAACCCCCATTTTGCCGAAAATAGCCATGAATGACCATTTTCAATAATATCGAAGGCTAACACCTACGGATTTTTGACCAAGAAATGGTATCCACCAGAAATCCAAGAATGTGATCTACGACAAGGAAACATATGTGGGGTTAGGTGTATGAGCCTCTGGTCGACGATCAATGGCCACACAACCCCCATTTTGCCGAAAATAGCCATGAATGACCATTTTCAATAATACCGAAGGCTAACACGTACGAGTTTTTAACCAAGAAATGGTTTCCACCAGAAATCCAAGAATGTAATCTATGGCAAGGAAACATATGTGGGGTGAGGTTTATGAGCCTCTAGTCGATGATAAATGGCCACACAACCCCCATTTTTTATGAAAATAGCCATGAGCGACCTTGAAAATAGCCATGAGCGACCATTTTCAATAATACTAGAGGCTAACACCTACGGATTTTAGACCAAGAAATGGTCTCCACCAGAAATCTAAGAATGTGATCTATGGCAAGGAAACATATGTGGGGTGAGGTGTATGAGCGTCTGGTCGATGATCAATGGCCACACAACCCCCATTTTTGTCGAAAATAGCCATGAATGACCATTTTCAATAATACCGAAGGCTAACACCTACGGATTTTTGACCAAGAAATGGTCTCCACCAGAAATCCAAGAATGTGATCTATGGCAAGGAAACATATGTGGGGTGAGGTGTATGAGCCTCTGGTCGATGATCAATGGCCACACAACCCCCATTTTTGTCGAAAATAGCCATGAACGACCATTTTCAATAATATCGAAGGCTAACACCTACGGATTTTTGACCAAGAAATGGTCTCCACCAGAAATCCAAGAATGTGATCTACGACAAGGAAACATATGTGGGGTGAGGTGTATGAGCCTCTGGTCGACGATCAATGGCCACACAACCCCCATTTTGCCGAAAATAGCCATGAATGACCATTTTCAATAATATCGAAGGCTAACACCTACGGATTTTTGACCAAGAAATGGTCTCCACCAGAAATCCAAGAATGTGATCTACGACAAGGAAACATATGTGGGGTTAGGTGTATGAGCCTCTGGTCGACGATCAATGGCCACACAACCCCCATTTTGCCGAAAATAGCCATGAATGACCATTTTCAATAATACCGAAGGCTAACACGTACGAGTTTTTAACCAAGAAATGGTTTCCACCAGAAATCCAAGAATGTAATCTATGGCAAGGAAACATATGTGGGGTGAGGTTTATGAGCCTCTAGTCGATGATAAATGGCCACACAACCCCCATTTTTTATGAAAATAGCCATGAGCGACCTTGAAAATAGCCATGAGCGACCATTTTCAATAATACTAGAGGCTAACACCTACGGATTTTAGACCAAGAAATGGTCTCCACCAGAAATCAAAGAATGTGATCTATGGCAAGGAAACATATGTGGGGTGAGGTGTATGAGCGTCTGGTCGATGATCAATGGCCACACAACCCCCATTTTTGTCGAAAATAGCCATGAATGACCATTTTCAATAATACCGAAGGCTAACACCTACGGATTTTTGACCAAGAAATGGTCTCCACCAGAAATCCAAGAATGTGATCTATGGCAAGGAAACATATGTGGGGTGAGGTGTATGAGCCTCTGGTCGATGATCAATGGCCACACAACCCCCATTTTTGTCGAAAATAGCCATGAACGACCATTTTCAATAATATCGAAGGCTAACACCTACGGATTTTTGACCAAGAAATGGTCTCCACCAGAAATCCAAGAATGTGATCTACGACAAGGAAACATATGTGGGGTGAGGTGTATGAGCCTCTGGTCGACGATCAATGGCCACACAACCCCCATTTTGCCGAAAATA
Source organism: Zea mays (assembly GCF_902167145.1). Lineage (NCBI taxonomy): Eukaryota > Viridiplantae > Streptophyta > Magnoliopsida > Poales > Poaceae > Zea > Zea mays. The sequence continues at coordinate 16,263 of NW_023367067.1, read as the reverse complement.
GCCATGAATGACCATTTTCAATAATATCGAAGGCTAACACCTACGGATTTTTGACCAAGAAATGGTCTCCACCAGAAATCCAAGAATGTGATCTACGACAAGGAAACATATGTGGGGTGAGGTGTATGAGCCTCTGGTCGACGATCAATGGCCACACAACCCCCATTTTGCCGAAAATAGCCATGAATGACCATTTTCAATAATATCGAAGGCTAACACCTACGGATTTTTGACCAAGAAATGGTCTCCACCAGAAATCCAAGAATGTGATCTACGACAAGGAAACATATGTGGGGTTAGGTGTATGAGCCTCTGGTCGACGATCAATGGCCACACAACCCCCATTTTGCCGAAAATAGCCATGAATGACCATTTTCAATAATACCGAAGGCTAACACGTACGAGTTTTTAACCAAGAAATGGTTTCCACCAGAAATCCAAGAATGTAATCTATGGCAAGGAAACATATGTGGGGTGAGGTTTATGAGCCTCTAGTCGATGATAAATGGCCACACAACCCCCATTTTTTATGAAAATAGCCATGAGCGACCTTGAAAATAGCCATGAGCGACCATTTTCAATAATACTAGAGGCTAACACCTACGGATTTTAGACCAAGAAATGGTCTCCACCAGAAATCCAAGAATGTGATCTATGGCAAGGAAACATATGTGGGGTGAGGTGTATGAGCGTCTGGTCGATGATCAATGGCCACACAACCCCCATTTTTGTCGAAAATAGCCATGAACGACCATTTTCAATAATACCGAAGGCTAACACCTACGGATTTTTGACCAAGAAATGGTCTCCACCAGAAATCCAAGAATGTGATCTATGGCAAGGAAACATATGTGGGGTGAGGTGTATGAGCCTCTGGTCGATGATCAATGGCCACACAACCTCCATTTTTGTCGAAAATAGCCATGAACGACCATTTTCAATAATATCGAAGGCTAACACCTACTGATTTTTGACCAAGAAATGGTCTCCACCAGAAATCCAAGAATGTGATCTACGACAAGGAAACATATGTGAGGTGAGGTGTATGAGCCTCTGGTCGACGATCAATGGCCACACAACCCCCATTTTGCCGAAAATAGCCATGAATGACCATTTTCAATAATATCGAAGGCTAACACCTACGGATTTTTGACCAAGAAATGGTCTCCACCAGAAATCCAAGAATGTGATCTACGACAAGGAAACATATGTGGGGTGAGGTGTATGAGCCTCTGGTCGACGATCAATGGCCACACAACCCCCATTTTGCCGAAAATAGCCATGAATGACCATTTTTAATAATACCGAAGGCTAACACGTACGTGTTTTTAACCAAGAAATGGTTTCCACCAGAAATCCAAGAATGTAATCTATGGCAATGAAACATATGTGGGGTGAGGTTTATGAGCCTCTAGTCGATGATAAATGGCCACACAACCCCCATTTTTTATGAAAATAGCCATGAGCGACCTTGAAAATAGCCATGAGCGACCATTTTCAATAATACTAGAGGCTAACACCTACGGATTTTAGACCAAGAAATGGTCTCCACCAGAAATCCAAGAATGTGATCTATGGCAAGGAAACATATGTGGGGTGAGGTGTATGAGCGTCTAGTCGATGATCAATGGCCACACAACCCCCATTTTTGTCGAAAATAGCCATGAACGACCATTTTCAATAATACCGAAGGCTAACACCTACGGATTTTTTACCAAGAAATGGTCTCCACCAGAAATCCAAGAATGTGATCTATGGCAAGGAAACATATGTGGGGTGAGGTGTATGAGCCTCTAGTCGATGATCAATGGCCACACAACCCCCATTTTTGTCGAAAATAGCCATGAATGACCATTTTCAAAAATACCAAAGGCTAACACGTATGGATTTTTAACCAAGAAATGGTCTCCACCAGAAATCCAAGAATGTGATCTATGGCAAGGAAACATATGTGGGGTGAGGTGTACGAGCCTCCGGTCGATGATCAATGGCCACACAACCCCCATTTTGCCGAAAATAGCCATGAATGACCATTTTCAATAATACCGAAGGCTAACACGTACGTGTTTTTTACCAAGAAATGGTCTCCACCAGAAATCCAAGAATGTGATCTATGGCAAGGAAACATATGTGGGGTGAGGTGTATGAGCGTCTGGTCGATGATCAATGGCCACACAACCCCCATTTTTGTCGAAAATAGCCATGAACGACCATTTTCAATAATACCGAAGGCTAACACCTACGGATTTTTGACCAAGAAATGGTCTCCACCAGAAATCCAAGAATGTGATCTATGGCAAGGAAACATATGTGGGGTGAGGTGTATGAGCCTCTGGTCGATGATCAATGGCCACACAACCTCCATTTTTGTCGAAAATAGCCATGAACGACCATTTTCAATAATATCGAAGGCTAACACCTACTGATTTTTGACCAAGAAATGGTCTCCACCAGAAATCCAAGAATGTGATCTACGACAAGGAAACATATGTGAGGTGAGGTGTATGAGCCTCTGGTCGACGATCAATGGCCACACAACCCCCATTTTGCCGAAAATAGCCATGAATGACCATTTTCAATAATATCGAAGGCTAACACCTACGGATTTTTGACCAAGAAATGGTCTCCACCAGAAATCCAAGAATGTGATCTACGACAAGGAAACATATGTGGGGTGAGGTGTATGAGCCTCTGGTCGACGATCAATGGCCACACAACCCCCATTTTGCCGAAAATAGCCATGAATGACCATTTTTAATAATACCGAAGGCTAACACGTACGTGTTTTTAACCAAGAAATGGTTTCCACCAGAAATCCAAGAATGTAATCTATGGCAATGAAACATATGTGGGGTGAGGTTTATGAGCCTCTAGTCGATGATAAATGGCCACACAACCCCCATTTTTTATGAAAATAGCCATGAGCGACCTTGAAAATAGCCATGAGCGACCATTTTCAATAATACTAGAGGCTAACACCTACGGATTTTAGACCAAGAAATGGTCTCCACCAGAAATCCAAGAATGTGATCTATGGCAAGGAAACATATGTGGGGTGAGGTGTATGAGCGTCTAGTCGATGATCAATGGCCACACAACCCCCATTTTTGTCGAAAATAGCCATGAACGACCATTTTCAATAATACCGAAGGCTAACACCTACGGATTTTTTACCAAGAAATGGTCTCCACCAGAAATCCAAGAATGTGATCTATGGCAAGGAAACATATGTGGGGTGAGGTGTATGAGCCTCTAGTCGATGATCAATGGCCACACAACCCCCATTTTTGTCGAAAATAGCCATGAATGACCATTTTCAAAAATACCAAAGGCCAACACGTACGGATTTTTAACCAAGAAATGGTCTCCACCAGAAATCCAAGAATGTGATCTATGGCAAGGAAACATATGTGGGGTGAGGTGTACGAGCCTCCGGTCGATGATCAATGGCCACACAACCCCCATTTTGCCGAAAATAGCCATGAATGACCATTTTCAATAATACCGAAGGCTAACACGTACGAGTTTTTAACCAAGAAATGGTCTCCACCAGAAATCCAAGAATGTGATCTATGGCAAGGAAACATATGTGGGGTGAGGTGTATGAGCGTCTGGTCGATGATCAATGGCCACACAACCCCCATTTTTGTCGAAAATAGCCATGAACGACCATTTTCAATAATACCGAAGGCTAACACCTACGGATTTTTGACCAAGAAATGGTCTCCACCAGAAATGCAAGAATGTGATCTATGGCAAGGAAACATATGTGGGGTGAGGTGTATGAGCCTCTGGTCGACGATCAATGGCCACACAACCCTAATTTTTGTCGAAAATAGCCATGAACGACCATTTTCAATGACATTGAAGGCTAACACCTACGGATTTTTGACCAAGAAATGGTCTCCACCATAAATCCAAGAATGTGATCTATGGCAAGGAAACATATGTGTAGTGAGGTGTATGAGCCTCTGGTCGATGATCAATGGCCACACAACCCCCATTTTTGTCGAAAATAGCCATGAATGACCATTTACAATAATACCGAAGGCTAACACCTACGGATTTTTGACCAAGAAATGGTCTCCACCAGAAATCCAAGAATATGATCTATGGCAAGGAAACATATGTGGGGTGAGGTGTATGAGCCTCTGGTCGACGATCAATGGCCACACAACCCCCATTTTGCCGAAAATAGCCATGAATGACCATTTTCAATAATACCGAAGGCTAACACGTACGAGTTTTTAACCAAGAAATGGTCTCCACCAGAAATCCAAGAATGTAATCTATGGCAAGGAAACATATGTGGGGTGAGGTTTATGAGCCTCTAGTCGATGATAAATGGCCACACAAGCTCCATTTTTTATGAAAATAGCCATGAGCGACCTTGAAAATAGCCATGAGCGACCATTTTCAATAATACTAGAGGCTAACACCTACGGATTTTAGACCAAGAAATGGTCTCCACCAGAAATCCAAGAATGTGATCTATGGCAAGGAAACATATGTGGGGTGAGGTGTATGAGCGTCTGGTCGATGATCAATGGCCACACAACCCCCATTTTTGTCGAAAATAGCCATGAAGGACCATTTTCAATAATACCGAAGGCTAACACCTACGGATTTTTGACCAAGAAATGGTCTCCACCAGAAATCCAAGAATGTGATCTATGGCAAGGAAACATATGTGGGGTGAGGTGTATGAGCCTCTAGTCGATGATCAATGGCCACACAACCCCCATTTTTGTCGAAAATAGCCATGAATGATCATTTTCAAAAATACCAAAGGCTAACACGTACGGATTTTTGACCAAGAAATGGTCTCCACCAGAAATCGAATAATGTGATCTATGGCAAGGAAACATATGTGGGGTGAGGTGTACGAGCCTCTGGTCGATGATCAATGGCCACACAACCCCCATTTTGCCAAAAATAGCCATGAATGACCATTTTCAATAATACCGAAGGCTAACACGTACGAGTTTTTAACTAAGAAATGGTTTCCACCAGAAATCCAAGAATGTAATCTATGGCAAGGAAACATATGTGGGGTGAGGTTTATGAGCCTCTAGTCGATGATAAATGGCCACACAACCACCATTTTTTATGAAAATAGCCATGAGCGACCTTGAAAATAGCCATGAGCGACCATTTTCAATAATACTAGAGGCTAACACCTACGGATTTTAGACCAAGAAATGGTCTCCACCAGAAATCCAAGAATGTGATCTATGGCAAGGAAACATATGTGGGGTGAGGTGTATGAGCGTCTGGTCGATGATCAATGGCCACACAACCCCCATTTTGTCGAAAATAGCCATGAACGACCATTTTCAATAATACCGAAGGCTAACACCTACGGATTTTTGACCAAGAAATGGTCTCCACCAGAAATTCAAGAATGTGATCTATGGCAAGGAAACATATGTGGGGTGAGGTGTATGAGCCTCTAGTCGATGATCAATGGCCACACAACCCCCATTTTTGTCGAAAATAGCCATGAATGACCATTTTCAAAAATACCAAAGGCTAACACGTATGGATTTTTGACCAAGAAATGGTCTCCACCAGGAATCCAAGAATGTGATCTACGACAAGGAAACATATGTGGGGTGAGGTGTATGAGCCTCTGGTCGACGATCAATGGCCACACAACCCCCATTTTGCCGAAAATAGCCATGAATGACCATTTTCAATAATATCGAAGGCTAACACCTACGGATTTTTGACCAAGAAATGGTCTCCACCAGAAATACAAGAATGTGATCTACGACAAGAAAACATATGTGGGGTGAGGTGTATGAGCCTCTGGTCGACGATCAATGGCCACACAACCCCCATTTTGCCGAAAATAGCCATGAATGACCATTTTCAATAATACCGAAGGCTAACACGTACGAGTTTTTAACCAAGAAATGGTTTCCACCAGAAACCCAAGAATGTAATCTATGGCAAGGAAACATATGTGGGGTGAGGTTTATGAGCCTCTAGTCGATGATAAATGGCCACACAACCCCCATTTTTTATGAAAATAGCCATGAGCGACCTTGAAAATAGCCATGAGCGACCATTTTCAATAATACTAGAGGCTAACACCTACGGATTTTAGACCAAGAAATGGTCTCCACCAGAAATCCAAGAATGTGATCTATGGCAAGGAAACATATGTGGGGTGAGGTGTATGAGCGTCTGGTCGATGATCAATGGCCACACAACCCCCATTTTTGTCGAAAATAGCCATGAACGACCATTTTCAATAATACCGAAGGCTAACACCTACGGATTTTTGACCAAGAAATGGTCTCCACCAGAAATCCAAGAATGTGATCTATGGCAAGGAAACATATGTGGGGTGAGGTGTATGAGCCTCTGGTCGATGATCAATGGCCACACAACCTCCATTTTTGTCGAAAATAGCCATGAACGACCATTTCAATAATATCGAAGGCTAACACCTACGGATTTTTGACCAAGAAATGGTCTCCACCAGAAATCCAAGAATGTGATCTACGACAAGGAAACATATGTGGGGTGAGGTGTATGAGCCTCTGGTCGACGATCAATGGCCACACAACCCCCATTTTGCCGAAAATAGCCATGAATGACCATTTTCAATAATATCGAAGGCTAACACCTACGGATTTTTGACCAAGAAATGGTCTCCACCAGAAATCCAAGAATGTGATCTACGACAAGGAAACATATGTGGGGTGAGGTGTATGAGCCTCTGGTCGACGATCAATGGCCACACAACCCCCATTTTGCCGAAAATAGCCATGAATGACCATTTTCAATAATACCGAAGGCTAACACGTACGAGTTTTTAACCAAGAAATGGTTTCCACCAGAAATCCAAGAATGTAATCTATGGCAATGAAACATATGTGGGGTGAGGTTTATGAGCCTCTAGTCGATGATAAATGGCCACACAACCCCCATTTTTTATGAAAATAGCCATGAGCGACCTTGAAAATAGCCATGAGCGACCATTTTCAATAATACTAGAGGCTAACACCTACGGATTTTAGACCAAGAAATGGTCTCCACTAGAAATCCAAGAATGTGATCTATGGCAAGGAAACATATGTGGGGTGAGGTGTATGAGCGTCTGGTCGATGATCAATGGCCACACAACCCCCATTTTTGTCGAAAATAGCCATGAACGACCATTTTCAATAATACCGAAGGCTAACACCTACGGATTTTTTACCAAGAAATGGTCTCCACCAGAAATCCAAGAATGTGATCTATGGCAAGGAAACATATGTGGGGTGAGGTGTATGAGCCTCTAGTCGATGATCAATGGCCACACAACCCCCATTTTTGTCGAAAATAGCCATGAATGACCATTTTCAAAAATACCAAAGGCTAACACGTACGGATTTTTAACCAAGAAATGGACTCCACCAGAAATCCAAGAATGTGATCTATGGCAAGGAAACATATGTGGGGTGAGGTGTACGAGCCTCCGGTCGATGATCAATGGCCACACAACCCCCATTTTGCCGAAAATAGCCATGAATGACCATTTTCAATAATACCGAAGGCTAACACGTACGAGTTTTTAACCAAGAAATGGTCTCCACCAGAAATCCAAGAATGTGATCTATGGCAAGGAAACATATGTGGGGTGAGGTGTATGAGCGTCTGGTCGATGATCAATGGCCACACAACCCCCATTTTTGTCGAAAATAGCCATGAACGACCATTTTCAATAATACCGAAGGCTAACACCTACGGATTTTTGACCAAGAAATGGTCTCCACCAGAAATCCAAGAATGTGATCTATGGCAAGGAAACATATGTGGGGTGAGGTGTATGAGCCTCTGGTCGACGATCAATGGCCACACAACCCTAATTTTTGTCGAAAATAGCCATGAACGACCATTTTCAATGACATTGAAGGCTAACACCTACGGATTTTTGACCAAGAAATGGTCTCCACCATAAATCCAAGGATGTGATCTATGGCAAGGAAACATATGTGTATTGAGGTGTATGAGCCTCTGGTCGATGATCAATGGCCACACAACCCCCATTTTTGTCGAAAATAGCCATGAATGACCATTTACAATAATACCGAAGGCTAACACCTACGGATTTTTGACCAAGAAATGGTCTCCACCAGAAATCCAAGAATATGATCTATGGCAAGGAAACATATGTGGGGTGAGGTGTATGAGCCTCTGGTCGACGATCAATGGCCACACAACCCCCATTTTGCCGAAAATAGCCATGAATGACCATTTTCAATAATACGAAGGCTAACACGTACGAGTTTTTAACCAAGAAATGGTCTCCACCAGAAATCCAAGAATGTAATCTATGGAAAGGAAACATATGTGGGGTGAGGTTTATGAGCCTCTAGTCGATGATAAATGGCCACACAAGCTCCATTTTTTATGAAAATAGCCATGAGCGACCTTGAAAATAGCCATGAGCGACCATTTTCAATAATACTAGAGGCTAACACCTACGGATTTTAGACCAAGAAATGGTCTCCACCAGAAATCCAAGAATGTGATCTATGGCAAGGAAACATATGTGGGGTGAGGTGTATGAGCGTCTGGTCGATGATCAATGGCCACACAACCCCCATTTTTTGTCGAAAATAGCCATGAAGGACCATTTTCAATAATACCGAAGGCTAACACCTACGGATTTTTGACCAAGAAATGGTCTCCACCAGAAATCCAAGAATGTGATCTATGGCAAGGAAACATATGTGGGGTAAGGTGTATGAGCCTCTAGTCGATGATCAATGGCCACACAACCCCCATTTTTGTCGAAAATAGCCATGAATGATCATTTTCAAAAATACCAAAGGCTAACACGTACGGATTTTTGACCAAGAAATGGTCTCCACCAGAAATCGAATAATGTGATCTATGGCAAGGAAACATATGTGGGGTGAGGTGTACGAGCCTCTGGTCGATGATCAATGGCCACACAACCCCCATTTTGCCAAAAATAGCCATGAATGACCATTTTCAATAATACCGAAGGCTAACACGTACGAGTTTTTAACCAAGAAATGGTTTCCACCAGAAATCCAAGAATGTAATCTATGGCAAGGAAACATATGTGGGGTGAGGTTTATGAGCCTCTAGTCGATGATAAATGGCCACACAACCCCCATTTTTTTATGAAATAGCCATGAGCGACCTTGAAATAGCCATGAGCGACCATTTTCAATAATACTAGAGGCTAACGCCTACGGATTTTAGACCAAGAAATGGTCTCCACCAGAAATCCAAGAATGTGATCTATGGCAAGGAAACATATGTGGGGTGAGGTGTATGAGCGTCTGGTCGATGATCAATGGCCACACAACCCCCTTTTTTGTCGAAAATAGCCATGAACGACCATTTTCAAAAATACCGAAGGCTAACACCTACGGATTTTTGACCAAGAAATGGTCTCCACCAGAAATCCAAGAATTTGATCTATGGCAAGGAAACATATGTGGGGTGAGGTGTATGAGCCTCTGGTCGACGATCAATGGCCACACAACCCCCATTTTGCCGAAAATAGCCATGAATGACCATTTTCAATAATACCGAAGGCTAACACGTACGAGTTTTTAACCAAGAAATGGTTTCCACCAGAAATCCAAGAATGTAATCTATGGCAAGGAAACATATGTGGGGTGAGGTGTATGAGCCTCTGGTCGATGATCAATGGCCACACAACCCCCATTTTGTCGAAAATAGCCATGAACGACCATTTTCAATAATACGAAGGCTAACACCTACGGATTTTTGACCAAGAAATGGTCTCCACCAGAAATCCAAGAATGTGATCTATGGCAAGGAAACATATGTGGGGTGAGGTGTATGAGCCTCTGGTCGATGATCAATGGCCACACAACCCCCATTTTTGTCGAAAATAGCCATGAATGACCATTTTCAAAATACCGAAGGCTAACACGTACGGATTTTTGACCAAGAAATGGTCTCCACCAGAAATCCAAGAATGTGATCTACGCAAGGAAACATATGTGGGGTGAGGTGTATGAGCCTCTGGTCGATGATCAATGGCCACACAACCCCCATTTTGCCGAAAATAGCCATGAATGACCATTTTCAATAATACCGAAGGCTAACACCTACGGATTTTTGACCAAGAAATGGTCTCCACCAGAAATCCAAGAATGTGATCTATGGCAAGGAAACATATGTGGGGTGAGGTGTATGAGCCTCTGGTCGATGATCAATGGCCACACAACCCCCATTTTTGCCGAAAATAGCCATGAATGACCATTTTCAATAATACCGAAGGCTAACACTACGGATTTTTGACCAAGAAATGGTCTCCACCAGAAATCCAAGAATGTGATCTATGGCAAGGAAACATATGTGGGGTGAGGTGTATGAGCCTCTGGTCGATGATCAATGGCCACACAACCCCATTTTTGTCGAAAATAGCCATGAACGACCATTTTCAATAATACTAAGGCTAACACCTACGGATTTTTGACCAAGAAATGGTCTCCACCAGAAATCCAAGAATGTGATCTATGGCAAGGAAACATATGTGGGGTGAGGTGTATGAGCCTCTGGTCGATGATCAATGGCCACACAACCCCATTTTTGTCGAAAATAGCCATGAACGACCATTTTCAATAATACCGAAGGCTAACACCTACGGATTTTTGACCAAGAAATGGTCTCCACCAGAAATCCAAGAATGTGATCTATGGCAAGGAAACATATGTGGGGTGAGGTGTATGAGCCTCTGGTCGATGATCAATGGCCACACAACCCCCATTTTGTCGAAAATAGCCATGAACGACCATTTTCAATAATACGAAGGCTAACACCTACGGATTTTTGACCAAGAAATGGTCTCCACCAGAAATCCAAGAATGTGATCTATGGCAAGGAAACATATGTGGGGTGAGGTGTATGAGCCTCTGGTCGATGATCAATGGCCACACAACCCCCATTTTGCCGAAAATAGCCATGAATGACCATTTTCAATAATACGAAGGCTAACACCTACGGATTTTTGACCAAGAAATGGTCTCCACCAGAAATCCAAGAATGTGATCTATGGCAAGGAAACATATGTGGGGTGAGGTGTATGAGCCTCTGGTCGATGATCAATGGCCACACAACCCCCATTTTGCCGAAAATAGCCATGAATGACCATTTTCAATAATACCGAAGGCTAACACCTACGGATTTTTGACCAAGAAATGGTCTCCACCAGAAATCCAAGAATGTGATCTATGGCAAGGAAACATATGTGGGGTGAGGTTATGAGCCTCTGGTCGATGATCAATGGCCACACAACCCCCATTTTTTCGAAAATAGCCCATGAATGACCATTTTCAATAATAGAAGGCTAACACCTACGGATTTTTGACCAAGAAATGGTCTCCACCAGAAATCCAAGAATGTGATCTATGGCAAGGAAACATATGTGGGGTGAGGTGTATGAGCCTCTGGTCGATGATCAATGGCCACACAACCCCCATTTTTGTCGAAAATAGCCATGAACGACCATTTTCAATAATACGAAGGCTAACACCTACGGATTTTTGACCAAGAAATGGTCTCCACCAGAAATCCAAGAATGTGATCTATGGCAAGGAAACATATGTGGGGTGAGGTGTATGAGCTCTGGTCGATGATCAATGGCCACACAACCCCCATTTTTGTCGAAAATAGCCATGAATGACCATTTTCAATAATACCGAAGGCTAACACCTACGGATTTTTGACCAAGAAATGGTCTCCACCAGAAATCCAAGAATGTGATCTATGGCAAGGAAACATATGTGGGGTGAGGTGTATGAGCCTCTGGTCGATGATCAATGGCCACACAACCCCCATTTTGCCGAAAATAGCCATGAATGACCATTTTCAATAATACGAAGGCTAACACCTACGGATTTTTGACCAAGAAATGGTCTCCACCAGAAATCCAAGAATGTGATCTATGGCAAGGAAACATATGTGGGGTGAGGTGTATGAGCCTCTGGTCGATGATCAATGGCCACACAACCCCCATTTTTGTCGAAAATAGCCATGAATGACCATTTTCAATAATACGAAGGCTAACACTACGGATTTTTGACCAAGAAATGGTCTCCACCAGAAATCCAAGAATGTGATCTATGGCAAGGAAACATATGTGGGGTGAGGTGTATGAGCCTCTGGTCGATGATCAATGGCCACACAACCCCCATTTTTTCGAAAATAGCCATGAATGACCATTTTCAATAATACCGAAGGCTAACACCTACGGATTTTTGACCAAGAAATGGTCTCCACCAGAAATCCAAGAATGTGATCTATGGCAAGGAAACATATGTGGGGTGAGGTGTATGAGCCTCTGGTCGATGATCAATGGCCACACAACCCCCATTTTTGTCGAAAATAGCCATGAACGACCATTTTCAATAATACCGAAGGCTAACACTACGGATTTTTGACCAAGAAATGGTCTCCACCAGAAATCCAAGAATGTGATCTATGGCAAGGAAACATATGTGGGGTGAGGTGTATGAGCCTCTGGTCGATGATCAATGGCCACACAACCCCCATTTTGTCGAAAATAGCCATGAAGACCATTTTCAATAATACGAAGGCTAACACCTACGGATTTTTGACCAAGAAATGGTCTCCACCAGAAATCCAAGAATGTGATCTATGGCAAGGAAACATATGTGGGGTGAGGTGTATGAGCCTCTGGTCGATGATCAATGGCCACACAACCCCCATTTTGCCGAAAATAGCCATGAACGACCATTTTCAATAATACGAAGGCTAACACCTACGGATTTTTGACCAAGAAATGGTCTCCACCAGAAATCCAAGAATGTGATCTATGGCAAGGAAACATATGTGGGGTGAGGTGTATGAGCTCTGGTCGATGATCAATGGCCACACAACCCCCATTTTGTCGAAAATAGCCATGAACGACCATTTTCAATAATACCGAAGGCTAACACCTACGGATTTTTGACCAAGAAATGGTCTCCACCAGAAATCCAAGAATGTGATCTATGGCAAGGAAACATATGTGGGGTGAGGTGTATGAGCCTCTGGTCGATGATCAATGGCCACACAACCCCCATTTTTGTCGAAAATAGCCATGAACGACCATTTTCAATAATACCGAAGGCTAACACCTACGGATTTTGACCAAGAAATGGTCTCCACCAGAAATCCAAGAATGTGATCTATGGCAAGGAAACATATGTGGGGTGAGGTGTATGAGCCTCTGGTCGATGATCAATGGCCACACAACCCCCATTTTGCCGAAAATAGCCATGAATGACCATTTTCAATAATACCAAGGCTAACACCTACGGATTTTTGACCAAGAAATGGTCTCCACCAGAAATCCAAGAATGTGATCTATGGCAAGGAAACATATGTGGGGTGAGGTGTATGAGCCTCTGGTCGATGATCAATGGCCACACAACCCCCATTTTTGTCGAAAATAGCCATGAATGACCATTTCAATAATACCGAAGGCTAACACCTACGGATTTTGACCAAGAAATGGTCTCCACCAGAAATCCAAGAATGTGATCTATGGCAAGGAAACATATGTGGGGTGAGGTGTATGAGCCTCTAGTCGATGATCAATGGCCACACAACCCCCATTTTTATGAAAATAGCCATGAGCGACCTTGAAAATAGCATGAGCGACCATTTTCAATAATATAGAAGGCTAACACCTACGGATTTTTGACCAAGAAATGGTCTCCACCAGAAATCCAAGAATGTGATCTATGGCAAGGAAACATATGTGGGGTGAGGTGTATGAGCTCTAGTCGATGATCAATGGCCACACAACCCCCATTTTTGTCGAAAATAGCCATGAATGACCATTTTCAATAATACCGAAGGCTAACACCTACGGATTTTTACCAAGAAATGGTCTCCACCAGAAATCCAAGAATGTGATCTATGGCAAGGAAACATATGTGGGGTGAGGTGTATGAGCCTCTAGTCGATGATCAATGGCCACACAACCCCCATTTTTGCCGAAAATAGCCATGAATGACCATTTTCAAAATACCGAAGGCTAACACGTACGGATTTTTAACCAAGAAATGGTCTCCACCAGAAATCCAAGAATGTGATCTATGGCAAGGAAACATATGTGGGGTGAGGTGTATGAGCCTCTGGTCGATGATCAATGGCCACACAACCCCCATTTTTGTCGAAAATAGCCATGAATGACCATTTTCAATAATACGAAGGCTAACACTACGGATTTTTGACCAAGAAATGGTCTCCACCAGAAATCCAAGAATGTGATCTATGGCAAGGAAACATATGTGGGGTGAGGTGTATGAGCTCTGGTCGATGATCAATGGCCACACAACCCCCATTTTTGTCGAAAATAGCCATGAACGACCATTTTCAATAATACCGAAGGCTAACACCTACGATTTTTGACCAAGAAATGGTCTCCACCAGAAATCCAAGAATGTGATCTATGGCAAGGAAACATATGTGGGGTGAGGTGTATGAGCCTCTGGTCGACGATCAATGGCCACACAACCCCCATTTTTGTCGAAAATAGCCATGAATGACCATTTCAATATATCGAAGGCTAACACCTACGGATTTTTGACCAAGAAATGGTCTCCACCAGAAATCCAAGAATGTGATCTATGCAAGGAAACATATGTGTAGTGAGGTGTATGAGCCTCTGGTCGACGATCAATGGCCACACAACCCCATTTTGCCGAAAATAGCCATGAATGACCATTTTCAATAATACCGAAGGCTAACACTACGGATTTTTGACCAAGAAATGGTCCACCAGAAATCCAAGAATGTGATCTATGGCAAGGAAACATATGTGGGGTGAGGTGTATGAGCCTCTGGTCGATGATCAATGGCCACACAACCCCCATTTTGCGAAAATAGCATGAATGACCATTTTCAATAATACCGAAGGCTAACACCTACGGATTTTAGACCAAGAAATGGTCTCCACCAGAAATCCAAGAATGTGATCTATGGCAAGGAAACATATGTGGGGTGAGGTTATGAGCTCTAGTCGATGATCAATGGCCACACAACCCCCATTTTTGTCGAAAAATAGCCATGAGCGACCATTTTCAATAATACTAGAAGGCTAACACCTACGGATTTTTGACCAAGAAATGGTCTCCACCAGAAATCCAAGAATGTGATCTATGGCAAGGAAACATATGTGGGGTGAGGTGTATGAGCTCTGGTCGATGATCAATGGCCACACAACCCCCATTTTGTCGAAAATAGCCATGAATGACCATTTTCAATAATACCGAAGGCTAACACCTACGGATTTTTGACCAGAAATGGTCTCCACCAGAAATCCAAGAATGTGATCTATGGCAAGGAAACATATGTGGGGTGAGGTGTATGAGCCTCTAGTCGATGATCAATGGCCACACAACCCCCATTTTGCCGAAAATAGCCATGAATGACCATTTTCAAAATACCAAAGGCTAACACGTACGGATTTTTGACCAAGAAATGGTCTCCACCAGAAATCCAAGAATGTGATCTATGGCAAGGAAACATATGTGGGGTGAGGTGTATGAGCCTCTGGTCGATGATCAATGGCCACACAACCCCCATTTTTGCCGAAAATAGCCATGAATGACCATTTTCAATAATACCGAAGGCTAACACCTACGAGTTTTTAACCAAGAAATGGTTCCACCAGAAATCCAAGAATGTGATCTATGGCAAGGAAACATATGTGGGGTGAGGTTATGAGCCTCTGGTCGATGATCAATGGCCACACAACCCCCTTTTGTCGAAAATAGCCATGACGACCATTTTCAATAATACCGAAGGCTAACACCTACGGATTTTTGACCAAGAAATGGTCTCCACCAGAAATCCAAGAATGTGATCTATGGCAAGGAAACATATGTGGGGTGAGGTGTATGAGCCTCTGGTCGATGATCAATGGCCACACAACCCCCATTTTGTCGAAAATAGCCATGAATGACCATTTTCAATAATACCGAAGGCTAACACCTACGGATTTTTGACCAAGAAATGGTCTCCACCAGAAATCCAAGAATGTGATCTATGGCAAGGAAACATATGTGGGGTGAGGTGTATGAGCCTCTGGTCGACGATCAATGGCCACACAACCCCCATTTTGTCGAAAATAGCCATGAATGACCATTTCAATATACCGAAGGCTAACACCTACGGATTTTTGACCAAGAATGGTCTCCACCAGAAATCCAAGAATGTAATCTATGGCAAGGAAACATATGTGGG
>NW_023367066.1:0-56516 GCF_902167145.1 Zea mays | reverse complement strand
AGTACATTCTTGGATTTCTGGTGGAAACCATTTCTTGGTTAAAAACTCGTACGTGTTAGCCTTCGGTATTATTGAAAATGGTCATTCATGGCTATTTTCGGCAAAATGGGGGTTGTGTGGCCATTGATCGTCGACCAGAGGCTCATACACCTCACCCCACATATGTTTCCTTGTCGTAGATCACATTCTTGGATTTCTGGTGGAGACCATTTCTTGGTCAAAAATCCGTAGGTGTTAGCCTTCGATATTATTGAAAATGGTCGTTCATGGCTATTTTCGACAAAAATGGGGGTTGTGTGGCCATTGATCATCGACCAGAGGCTCATACACCTCACCCCACATATGTTTCCTTGCCATAGATCACATTCTTGGATTTCTGGTGGAGACCATTTCTTGGTCAAAAATCCGTAGGTGTTAGCCTTCAGTATTATTGTAAATGGTCATTCATGGCTATTTTCGACAAAAATGGGGGTTGTGTGGCCATTGATCATCGACCATAGGCTCATACACCTCACCCCACATATGTTTCCTTGCCATAGATCACATTCTTGGATTTCTGGTGGAGACCATTTCTTGGTCAAAAATCCGTAGGTCTTAGCCTCTAATATTATTGAAAATGGTCGCTCATGGCTATTTTCATAAAAAATGGGGGTTGTGTGGCCATTTATCATCGACTAGAGGCTCATAAATCTCACCCCTCATATGTTTCCTTGCCATAGATCACATTCTTGGATTTTTGGTGGAGACCATTTCTTGGTTAAAAACTCGTACGTGTTAGCCTTCGGTATTATTGAAAATGGTCATTCATGGCTATTTTCGGCAAAATGGGGGTTCTGTGGCCATTGATCATCGACCAGAGGCTCGTACACCTCACCCCACATATGTTTCCTTGCCATAGATCACATTCTTGGATTTTTGGTGGAGACCATTTCTTGGTCAAAAACTCGTACGTGTTAGCCTTCGGTATTATTGAAAATGGTCGTTCATGGCTATTTTCGGCAAAATGGAGGTTCTGTGGCCATTGATCATCGACCAAAGGCTCGTACACCTCACCCCACATATGTTTCCTTTCCATAGATCACATTCTTGGATTTCTGGTGGAGACCATTTCTTGGTCAAAAATCCGTAGGTGTTAGCCTTCGGTATTATTGTAAATGGTCATTCATGGCTATTTTCGACAAAAATGGGGGTTGTGTGGCCATTGATCATCGACCAGATGCTCATACACCTCACCCCACATATGTTTCCTTGCCATAGATCACATTCTTGGATTTCTGGTGGAGACCATTTCTTGGTCAAAAATCCGTAGGTGTTAGCCTTCGGTATTATTGAAAATGGTCGTTCATGGCTATTTTCGACAAAAATGGGGGTTGTGTGGCCATTGATCATCGACCAGAGGCTCATACACCTCACCCCACATATGTTTCCTTGCCATAGATCACATTCTTGGATTTCTGGTGGAGACCATTTCTTGGTCAAAAATCCGTAGGTGTTAGCCTTCGGTATTATTGAAAATGGTCGTTCATGGCTATTTTCGACAAAAATGGGGGTTGTGTGGCCATTGATCATCGACCAGACGCTCATACACCTCACCCCACATATGTTTCCTTGTCATAGATCACATTCTTGGATTTCTGGTGGAGACCATTTCTTGGTCTAAAATCCATAGGTGTTAGCCTCTAGTATTATTGAAAATGGTCGCTCATGGCTATTTTCAAGGTCGCTCATGGCTATTTTCATAAAAAATGGGGGTTGTGTGGCCATTTATCATCGACTAGAGGCTCATAAACCTCGCCCCACATATGTTTCCTTGCCATAGATCACATTCTTGGATTTCTGGTGGAGACCATTTCTTGGTTAAAAACTCGTACGTGTTAGCCTTCGGTATTATTGAAAATGGTCGTTCATGGCTATTTTCGGCAAAATGGGGGTTGTGTGACCATTCATTATCGACCAGAGGCTCGTACACCTCACCCCACATATGTTTCCTTGCCATAGATCACATTCTTGGATTTCTGGTGGAGACCATTTCTTGGTCAAAAATCCGTACGTGTTAGCCTTTGGTATATTTGAAAATGGTCATTCATGGCTATTTTCGACAAAAATGGGGGTTGTGTGGCCATTGATCTTCGACCAGAGGCTCATACACCTCACTACACATATGTTTCCTTGCCATAGATCACATTCTTGGATTTATGGTGGATACCATTTCTTGGTCAAATATCCGTAGGTGTTAGCCTTCAGTGTCATTGAAAATGGTCGTTCATGGCTATTTTCGACAAAAATTAGGGTTGTGTGGCCATTGATCGTCGACCAGAGGCTCATACACCTCACCCCACATATGTTTCCTTGCCATAGATCACATTCTTGGATTTCTGGTGGTGACCATTTCTTGGTCAAAAATCCGTAGGTGTTAGCCTTCGGTATTATTGAAAATGGTCGTTCATGGCTATTTTCGACAAAAATGGGGGTTGTGTGGCCATTGATCATCGACCAGACGCTCATACACCTCACCCCACATATGTTTCCTTGCCATAGATCACATTCTTGGATTTCTGGTGGAGACCATTTCTTGGTCAAAAATCCGTAGGTGTTAGCCTTCGGTATTATTGAAAATGGTCGTTCATGGCTATTTTCGACAAAAATGGGGGTTGTGTGGCCATTGATCATCGACCAGAGGCTCATACACCTCACCCCACATATGTTTCCTTGCCATAGATCACATTCTTGGATTTCTGGTGGAGACCATTTCTTGGTCAAAAATCCGTAGGTGTTAGCCTTCGGTATTATTGAAAATGGTCGTTCATGGCTATTTTCGACAAAAATGGGGGTTGTGTGGCCATTGATCATCGACCAGACGCTCATACACCTCACCCCACATATGTTTCCTTGTCATAGATCACATTCTTGGATTTCTGGTGGAGACCATTTCTTGGTCTAAAATCCATAGGTGTTAGCCTCTAGTATTATTGAAAATGGTCGCTCATGGCTATTTTCAAGGTCGCTCATGGCTATTTTCATAAAAAATGGGGGTTGTGTGGCCATTTATCATCGACTAGAGGCTCATAAACCTCGCCCCACATATGTTTCCTTGCCATAGATCACATTCTTGGATTTCTGGTGGAGACCATTTCTTGGTTAAAAACTCGTACGTGTTAGCCTTCGGTATTATTGAAAATGGTCGTTCATGGCTATTTTCGGCAAAATGGGGGTTGTGTGACCATTCATTATCGACCAGAGGCTCGTACACCTCACCCCACATATGTTTCCTTGCCATAGATCACATTCTTGGATTTCTGGTGGAGACCATTTCTTGGTCAAAAATCCGTACGTGTTAGCCTTTGGTATTTTTGAAAATGGTCATTCATGGCTATTTTCGACAAAAATGGGGGTTGTGTGGCCATTGATCTTCGACCAGAGGCTCATACACCTCACTACACATATGTTTCCTTGCCATAGATCACATTCTTGGATTTATGGTGGAGACCATTTCTTGGTCAAATATCCGTAGGTGTTAGCCTTCAGTGTCATTGAAAATGGTCGTTCATGGCTATTTTCCACAAAAATTAGGGTTGTGTGGCCATTGATCGTCGACCAGAGGCTCATACACCTCACCCCACATATGTTTCCTTGCCATAGATCACATTCTTGGATTTCTGGTGGAGACCATTTCTTGGTCAAAAATCCGTAGGTGTTAGCCTTCGGTATTATTGAAAATGGTCGTTCATGGCTATTTTCGACAAAAATGGGGGTTGTGTGGCCATTGATCATCGACCAGACGCTCATACACCTCACCCCACATATGTTTCCTTGCCATAGATCACATTCTTGGATTTCTGGTGGAGACCATTTCTTGGTCAAAAATCCGTAGGTGTTAGCCTTCGGTATTATTGAAAATGGTCGTTCATGGCTATTTTCGACAAAAATGGGGGTTGTGTGGCCATTGATCATTGACCAGACGCTCATACACCTCACCCCACATATGTTTCCTTGTCATAGATCACATTCTTGGATTTCTGGTGGAGACCATTTCTTGGTCTAAAATCCATAGGTGTTAGCCTCTAGTATTATTGAAAATGGTCGCTCATGGCTATTTTCAAGGTCGCTCATGGCTATTTTCATAAAAAATGGGGGTTGTGTGGCCATTTATCATCGACTAGAGGCTCATAAACCTCGCCCCACATATGTTTCCTTGCCATAGATCACATTCTTGGATTTCTGGTGGAGACCATTTCTTGGTTAAAAACTCGTACGTGTTAGCCTTCGGTATTATTGAAAATGGTCGTTCATGGCTATTTTCGGCAAAATGGGGGTTGTGTGACCATTCATTATCGACCAGAGGCTCGTACACCTCACCCCACATATGTTTCCTTGCCATAGATCACATTCTTGGATTTCTGTTGGAGACCATTTCTTGGTCAAAAATCCGTACGTGTTAGCCTTTGGTATTTTTGAAAATGGTCATTCATGGCTATTTTCGACAAAAATGGGGGTTGTGTGGCCATTGATCTTCGACCAGAGGCTCATACACCTCACTACACATATGTTTCCTTGCCATAGATCACATTCTTGGATTTATGGTGGAGACCATTTCTTGGTCAAATATCCGTAGGTGTTAGCCTTCAGTGTCATTGAAAATGGTCGTTCATGGCTATTTTCGACAAAAATTAGGGTTGTGTGGCCATTGATCGTCGACCAGAGGCTCATACACCTCACCCCACATATGTTTCCTTGCCATAGATCACATTCTTGGATTTCTGGTGGAGACCATTTCTTGGTCAAAAATCCGTAGGTGTTAGCCTTCGGTATTATTGAAAATGGTCGTTCATGGCTATTTTCGACAAAAATGGGGGTTGTGTGGCCATTGATCATCGACCAGACGCTCATACACCTCACCCCACATATGTTTCCTTGCCATAGATCACATTCTTGGATTTCTGGTGGAGACCATTTCTTGTTCTAAAATCCGTAGGTGTTAGCCTCTAGTATTATTGAAAATGGTCGCTCATGGCTATTTTCAAGGTCGCTCATGGCTATTTTCATAAAAAATGGGGGTTGTGTGGCCATTTATCATCGACTAGAGGCTCATAAACCTCACCCCACATATGTTTCCTTGCCATAGATTACATTCTTGGATTTCTGGTGGAAACCATTTCTTGGTTAAAAACTCGTACGTGTTAGCCTTCGGTATTATTGAAAATGGTCATTCATGGCTATTTTCGGCAAAATGGGGGTTGTGTGGCCATTGATCATCAACCAGAGGCTCGTACACCTCACCCCACATATGTTTCCTTGCCATAGATCACATTCTTGGATTTCTGGTGGAGACCATTTCTTGGTTAAAAATCCGTACGTGTTAGCCTTTGGTATTTTTGAAAATGGTCATTCATGGCTATTTTCGACAAAAATGGGGGTTGTGTGGCCATTGATCATCGACTAGAGGCTCATACACCTCACCCCACGTATGTTTCCTTGCCATAGATCACATTCTTGGATTTCTGGTGCAGACATTTCTTGGTCAAAAATCCGTAGGTGTTAGCCTTCGGTATTATTGAAAATGGTCGTTCATGGCTATTTTCGACAAAAATGGGGGTTGTGTGGCCATTGATCATCGACCAGATGCTCATACACCTCACCCCACATATGTTTCCTTGCCATAGATCACATTCTTGGATTTCTGGTGGAGACCATTTCTTGGTCTAAAATCCGTAGGCGTTAGCCTCTAGTATTATTGAAAATGGTCGCTCATGGCTATTTTCAAGGTCGCTCATGGCTATTTTCATAAAAAATGGGGGTTGTGTGGCCATTTATCATCGACTAGAGGCTCATAAACCTCACCCCACATATGTTTCCTTGCAATAGATTACATTCTTGGATTTCTGGTGGAAACCATTTCTTGGTTAAAAACTCGTACGTGTTAGCCTTCGGTATTATTGAAAATGGTCATTCATGGCTATTTTCGGCAAAATGGGGGTTGTGTGGCCATTGATCATCGACTAGAGGCTCATACACCTCACCCCACATATGTTTCCTTGCCATAGATCACATTCTTGGATTTCTGGTGGAGACCATTTCTTGGTCAAAAATCCGTAGGTGTTAGCCTTCGGTATTATTGAAAATGGTCGTTCATGGCTATTTTCGACAAAAATGGGGGTTGTGTGGCCATTGATCATCGACTAGAGGCTCATACACCTCACCCCACATATGTTTCCTTGCCATAGATCACATTCTTGGATTTCTGGTGGAGACCATTTCTTGGTCAAAAATCTGTAGGTGTTAGCCTTCGGTATTATTGAAAATGGTCGTTCATGGCTATTTTCGACAAAAATGGGGGTGTGTGGCCATTGATCATCGACCAGATGCTCATACACCTCACCCCACATATGTTTCCTTGCCATAGATCACATTCTTGGATTTCTGGTGGAGACCATTTCTTGGTCTAAAATCCGTAGGTCTTAGCCTCTAGTATTATTGAAAATGGTCGCTCATGGCTATTTTCATAAAAAATGGGGGTTGTGTGGCCATTTATCATCACCTAGAGGCTCATAAACCTCACCCCACATATGTTTCCTTGCCATAGATCACATTCTTGGATTTCTGGTGGAGACCATTTCTTGGTTAAAAACTCGTATGTGTTAGCCTTCGGTATTATTGAAAATGGTCGTTCATGGCTATTTTTGGCAAAATGGGGGTTGTGTGGCCATTGATCATCGACCAGAGGATCATACACCTCACCCCACATATGTTTCCTTGCCATAGATCACATTCTTGGATTCCTGGTGGAGACCATTTCTTGGTCAAAAATCCATACGTGTTAGCCTTTGGTATTTTTGAAAATGGTCATTCATGGCTATTTTCGACAAAAATGGGTGTTGTGTGGCCATTGATCATCGACTAGAGGCTCATACACCTAACCCCACATATGTTTCCTTGCCATAGATCACATTCTTGGATTTCTGGTGGAGACCATTTCTTGGTCAAAAATCCGTAGGTGTTAGCCTTCGGTATTATTGAAAATGGTCGTTCATGGCTATTTTCGACAAAAATGGGGTTTGTGTGGCCATTGATCATCGACCAGACGCTCATACACCTCACCCCACATTTGTTTCCTTGCCATAGATCACATTCTTGGATTTCTGGTGGAGACCATTTCTTGGTCTAAAATCCGTAGGTGTTAGCCTCTAGTATTATTGAAAATGGTCGCTCATGGCTATTTTCAAGGTCGCTCATGGCTATTTTCATAAAAAATGGGGGTTGTGTGGCCATTTTCATCGACTAGAGGTTCATAACCTCACCCCACATATGTTTCCTTGCCATAGATCACATTCTTGGATTTCTGGTGGAGACCATTTCTTGGTCAAAAATCTGTAGGTGTTAGCCTTCGGTATTATTGAAAATGGTCGTTCATGGCTATTTTCATAAAAATGGGGGTTGTGTGGCCATTGATCATCGACCAGAGGCTCATACACCTCACCCCACATATGTTTCCTTGCCATAGATCACATTCTTGGATTTCTGGTGGAGACCATTTCTTGGTCAAAAATCTGTAGGTGTTAGCCTTCGGTATTATTGAAAATGGTCGTTCATGGCTATTTTCGACAAAAATGGGGCTTGTGTGGCCATTGATCATCGACCAGACGCTCATACACCTCACCCCACATATGTTTCCTTGCCATAGATCACATTCTTGGATTTCTGGTGGAGACCATTTCTTGGTCTAAAATCCGTAGGTGTTAGCCTCTAGTATTATTGAAAATGGTCGCTCATGGCTATTTTCAAGGTCGCTCATGGCTATTTTCATAAAAAATGGGGGTTGTGTGGCCATTTTCATCGACTAGAGGTTCATAACCTCACCCCACATATGTTTCCTTGCCATAGATCACATTCTTGGATTTCTGGTGGAGACCATTTCTTGGTCAAAAATCCGTACGTGTTAGCCTTTGGTATTTTTGAAAATGGTCGTTCATGGCTTGGTCGATGATCAATGGCCACACAACCCCCATTTTTTATGAAAATAGCCATGAGCGACCATTTTCAATAATACTAGAGGCTAAAACCTACGGATTTTTGACCAAGAAATGGTCTCCACCAGAAATCCAAGAATGTGATCTATGGCAAGGAAACATATGTGGGGTGAGGTGTATGAGCCTCTCGTCGATGATCAATGGCCACACAACCCCCATTTTTGTCGAAAATAGCCATGAATGACCATTTACAATAATACCGAAGGCTAACACCTACGGATATTTGACCAAGAAATGGTATCCACCAGAAATCCAAGAATGTGATCTATGGCAAGGAAACATATGTGGGGTGAGGTGTATGAGCCTATGGTCGATGATCAATGGCCACACAACCCCCATTTTTGTCGAAAATAGCCATGAAAGACCATTTTCAATAATATCGAAGGCTAACACCTACGGATTTTTGACCAAGAAATGGTCTCCACCAGAAATCCAAGAATGTGATCTACGATAAGGAAACATATGTGGGGTGAGGTGTATGAGCCTCTGGTCGACGATCAATGGCCACACAACCCCCATTTTGCCGAAAATAGCCATGAATGACCATTTTCAATAATACCGAAGGCTAACACGTACGAGTTTTTAACCAAGAAATGGTTTCCACCAGAAATCCAAGAATGTAATCTATGGCAAGGAAACATATGTGGGGTGAGGTTTATGAGCCTCTAGTCGCTGATAAATGGCCACACAACCCCCATTTTTATGAAAATAGCCATGAGCGACCTTGAAAATAGCCATGAGCGACCATTTTCAATAATACTAGAGGCTAACACCTACGGATTTTAGACCAAGAAATGGTCTCCACCAGAAATCCAAGAATGTGATCTATGGCAAGGAAACATATGTGGGGTGAGGTGTATGAGCGTCTGGTCGATGATCAATGGCCACACAACCCCCATTTTTGTCGAAAATAGCCATGAACGACCATTTTCAATAATACCGAAGGCTAACACCTACGGATTTTTGACCAAGAAATGGTCTCCACCAGAAATCCAAGAATGTGATCTATGGCAAGGAAACATATGTGGGGTGAGATTTATGAGCCTCTAGTCGATGATAAATGGCCACACAACCCCCATTTTTTATGAAAATAGCCATGAGCGACCATTTTCAATAATATTAGAGGCTAAGACCTACGGATTTTTTACCAAGAAATGGTCTCCACCAGAAATCCAAGAATGTGATCTATGGCAAGGAAACATATGTGGGGTGAGGTGTATGAGCCTCTGGTCGATGATCAATGGCCACACAACCCCCATTTTTGTCGAAAATAGCCATGAACGACCATTTTCAATAATATCGAAGGCTAACACCTACGGATTTTTGACCAAGAAATGGTCTCCACCAGAAATCCAAGAATGTGATCTATGGCAAAGAAACATATGTGGGGTGAGGTGTACGAGCCTCTGGTCGATGATCAATGGCCACACAACCCCCAATTTTTATGAAAATAGCCATGAGAGACCATTTTCAATAATACTAGAGGCTAAGACCTACGGATTTTTGACCAAGAAATGGTCTCCACCAGAAATCTAAGAATGTGATCTATGGCAAGGAAACATATGTGGGGTGAGGTGTATGAGCCTCTGGTCGATGATCAATGGCCACACAACCCCCATTTTTGTCGAAAATAGCCATGAATGACCATTTACAATAATACCGAAGGCTAACACCTACGGATTTTTGACCAAGAAATGGTCTCCACCAGAAATCCAAGAATGTGATCTATGGCAAGGAAACATATGTGGGGTGAGGTGTATGAGCCTCTAGTCGATGATCAATGGCCACACAACCCCCATTTTTGTCGAAAATAGCCATGAATGACCATTTTCAAAAATACCAAAGGCTAACACGTACGGATTTTTGACCAAGAAATGGTGTCCACCAGAAATCCAAGAATGTGATCTATGGCAAGGAAACATATGTGGGGTGAGGTGTATGAGCCTCTGGTCGATGATCAATTGCCACACAACCCCCATTTTGTCGAAAATAGCCATGAACGACCATTTTCAATAATACCGAAGGCTAACACCTACGGATTTTTGACCAAGAAATGGTCTCCACCAGAAATCCAAGAATGTGATCTACGACAAGGAAACATATGTGGGGTGAGGTGTATGAGCCTCTGGTCGACGATCAATGGCCACACAACCCCCATTTTGCCGAAAATAGCCATGAATGACCATTTTCAATAATACCGAAGGCTAACACGTACGAGTTTTTAACCAAGAAATGGTTTCCACCAGAAATCCAAGAATGTAATCTATGGCAAGGAAACATATGTGGGGTGAGGTCTATGAGCCTCTAGTCAATGATAAATGGCCACACAACCCCCATTTTTTATGAAAATAGCCCTGAGCGACCTTGAAAATAGCCATGAGCGACCATTTTCAATAATACTAGAGGCTAACACCTACGGATTTTAGACCAAGAAATGGTCTCTACCAGAAATCCTAGAATGTGATCTATTGCAAGGAAACATATGGGGGGTGAGGTGGACGAGCCTCTGGTCGATGATCAATGGCCACACAACCCCCATTTTTGTCGAAAATAGCCATGAACGATCATTTACAATAATACCGAAGGCTAACACCTACGGATTTTTGACCAAGAAATGGTCTCCACCAGAAATCCAAGAATGTGATCTATGGCAAAGAAACATATGTGGGGTGAGGTTTATGAGCCTCTAGTCGATGATAAATGGCCACACAACCCCCATTTTTTATGAAAATAGCCATAAGCGACCTTGAAAATAGCCATGAGCGACCATTTTCAATAATACTAGAGGCTAACACCTACGGATTTTAGACCAAGAAATGGTCTCCACCAGAAATCCAAGAATGTGATCTATGGCAAGGAAACATATGTGGGGTGAGGTGTATGAGCGTCTAGTCGATGATCAATGGCCACACAACCCCCATTTTTGTCGAAAATAGCCATGAACGACCATTTTCAATAATACCGAAGGCTAACACCTACGAATTTTTGACCAAGAAATGGTCTCCACTAGAAATCCAAGAATGTGATCTATGGCAAGGAAACATATGTGGGGTGAGGTGTATGAGCCTCTGGTCGATGATCATTGGCCACACAACCCCCATTTTTGTCGAAAATAGCCATGAACGACCATTTTCAATAATATCGAAGGCTAACACCTACGGATTTTTGACCAAGAAATGGTCTCCACCAGAAATCCAAGAATGTGATCTACGACAAGGAAACATATGTGGGGTGAGGTGTATGAGCCTCTGGTCGACGATCAATGGCCACACAACCCCCATTTTGCCGAAAATAGCCATGAATGACCATTTTCAATAATATCGAAGGCTAACACCTACGGATTTTTTACCAAGAAATGGTCTCCACCAGAAATCCAAGAATGTGATCTACGACAAGGAAACATATGTGGGGTGAGGTGTATGAGCCTCTGGTCGACGATCAATGGCCACACAACCCCCATTTTGCCGAAAATAGCCATGAATGACCATTTTCAATAATACGGAAGGCTAACACGTACGAGTTTTTAACCAAGAAATGGTTTCCACCAGAAATCCAAGAATGTAATCTATGGCAAGGAAACATATGTGGGGTGAGGTGTATGAGCCTCTAGTCGATGATAAATGGCCACACAACCCCCATTTTTTATGAAAATAGCCATGAGCGACCTTGAAAATAGCCATGAGCGACCATTTTCAATAATACTAGAGGCTAACACCTACGGATTTTGGACCAAGAAAAGGTCTCCACCAGAAATCCAAGAATGTGATCTATGGCAAGGAAACATATGTGGGGTGAGGTGTATGAGCGTCTGGTCGATGATCAATGGCCACACAACCCCCATTTTTGTCGAAAATAGCCATGAACGACCATTTTCAATAATACCGAAGGCTAACACCTACGGATTTTTAACCAAGAAATGGTCTCCACCAGAAATCCAAGAATGTGATCTATGGCAAGGAAACATATGTGGGGTGAGGTGTATGAGCCTCTAGTCGATGATCAATGGCCACACAACCCCCAATTTTGTCGAAAATAGCCATGAATGACCATTTTCAAAAATACCAAAGGCTAACACGTACGGATTTTTGACCAAGAAATGGTCTCCACCAGAAATCCAAGAATGTGATCTATGGCAAGGAAACATATGTGGGGTGAGGTGTACGAGCCTCTGGTCGATGATCAATGGCCACACAACCCCCATTTTTGTCGAAAATAGCCATGAATGACCATTTTCAATAATACCGAAGGCTAACACGTACGAGTTTTTAACCAAGAAATGGTTTCCACCAGAAATCCAAGAATGTAATCTATGGCAAGGAAACATATGTGGGGTGAGGTGTATGAGCCTCTGGTCGATGATCAATGGCCACACAGCCCCCATTTTTTATGAAAATAGCCATGAGCGACCATTTTCAATAATATTAGAGGCTAAGACCTACGGATTTTTGACCAAGAAATGGTCTCCACCAGAAATCCAAGAATGTGATCTACGACAAGGAAACATATGTGGGGTGAGGTGTATGAGCGTCTGGTCGACGATCAATGGCCACACAACCCCCATTTTTGTCGAAAATAGCCATGAACGACCATTTTCAATAATACCAAAGGCTAACACCTACGGATTTTTGACCAAGAAATGGTCGGGGTGAGGTTTACGAGCCTCTGGTCGATGATCAATGGCCACACAACCCCCATTTTTTATGAAAATAGCCATGAGCGACCTTGAAAATAGCCATGAGCGACCATTTTCAATAATACTAGAGGCTAACACCTACGGATTTTAGACCAAGAAATGGTTTCCACCAGAAATCCAAGAATGTGATCTATGGCAAGGAAACATATGTGGGGTGAGGTGTATGAGCCTCTGGTCGACGATCAATGGCCACACAACCCCCATTTTGCCGAAAATAGCCATGAATGACCATTTTCAATAATACTGAAGGCTAACACCTATGGATTTTTGACCAAGAAATGGTCTCCACCAGAAATCCAAGAATGTGATCTATGGCAAGGAAACATATGTGGGGTGAGGTGTATGAGCCTCTGGTCGACGATCAATGGCCACACAACCCTAATTTTTGTCGAAAATAGCCATGAACGACCATTTTCAATGACACTGAAGGCTAACACCTACGGATTTTTGACCAAGAAATGGTCTCCACCATAAATCCAAGAATGTGATCTATGGCAAGGAAACATATGTGTAGTGAGGTGTATGAGCCTCTGGTCGAAGATTAATGGCCACACAACCCCCATTTTTGTCGAAAATAGCCATGAATGACCATTTTCAAAAATACCAAAGGCTAACACATTCGGATTTTTGCCCAAGAAATGGTCTCCACCAGAAATCCAAGAATGTGATCTATGGCAAGGAAACATATGTGGGGTGAGGTGTACGAGCCTCTGGTCGATGATCAATTGCCACAGAACCCCCATTTTACCGAAAATAGCCATGAACGACCATTTTCAATAATACCGAAGGCTAACACCTACGGATTTTTGACCAAGAAATGGTCTCCACCATAAATCCAAGAATGTAATCTATGGCAAGGAAACATATGTGGGGTGAGGTGTATGAGCGTCTGGTCGACGATCAATGGCCACACAACCCCCATTTTTGTCGAAAATAGCCATGAACGACCATTTTCAATAATACCGAAGGCTAACACCTACGGATTTTTGACCAAGAAATGGTCTCCACCATAAATCCAAGAATGTGATCTATGGCAAGGAAACATATGTGGGGTGAGGTGTATGAGCGTCTGGTCGATGATCAATGGCCACACAACCCCCATTTTTGTCGAAAATATCCATGAACGACTATTTTCAATAATATCGAAGGCTAACACGTACGAGTTTTTAACCAAGAAATGGTTTCCACCAGAAATCCAAGAATGTAATCTATGGCAAGGAAACATATATGGCAAGGAAACATATGTGGGGTCTATGAACGACCATTTTCAAAAATACCAAAGGCTAACACGTACGGATTTTTGACCAAGAAATGGTCTCCACCAGAAATCCAAGAATGTGATCTATGGCAAGGAAACATATGTGGGGTGAGGTTTATGAACCTCTAGTCGATGAAAATGGCCACACAACCCCCATTTTTTATGAAAATAGCCATGAGCGACCTTGAAAATAGCCATGAGCGACCATTTTCAATAATACTAGAGGCTAACACCTACGGATTTTAGACCAAGAAATGGTCTCCACCAGAAATCCAAGAATGTGATCTATGGCAAGGAAACATATGTGGGGTGAGGTGTATGAGCGTCTGGTCGATGATCAATGGCCACACAATCCCCATTTTTGTCGAAAATAGCCATGAACGACCATTTTCAATAATACCGAAGGCTAACACCTACAGATTTTTGACCAAGAAATGGTCTCCACCAGAAATCCAAGAATGTGATCTATGGCAAGGAAACATATGTGGGGTGAGGTGTATGAGCCTCTGGTCGATGATCAATGGCCACACAACCCCCATTTTTGTCGAAAATAGCCATGAACGACCATTTTCAATAATACCGAAGGCTAACACCTACGGATTTTTGACCAAGAAATGGTCTCCACCAGAAATCCAAGAATGTGATCTACGACAAGGAAACATATGTGGGGTGAGGTGTATGAGCCTCTGGTCGACGATCAATGGCCACAGAACCCCCATTTTGCCGAAAATAGCCATGAGCGACCATTTTCAATAATATTAGAGGCTAAGACCTACGGATTTTTGACCAAGAAATGGTCTCCACCAGAAATCCAAGAATGTGATCTATGGCGAGGAAACATATGTGGGGTGAGGTGTATGAGCCTCTGGTCGATGATCAATGGCCACACAACCCCCATTTTTGTCGAAAATAGCCATGAACGACCATTTTCAATAATACCGAAGGCTAACACCTACGGATTTTTGACCAAGAAATGGTCTCCACCAGAAATCCAAGAATGTGATCTATGGCAAGGAAACATATGTGGGGTGAGGTGTACGAGCCTCTGGTCGATGATCAATGGCCAAAGAACCCCCATTTTGCCGAAAATAGCCATGAACGACCATTTTCAATAATACCGAAGGCTAACACCTACAAATTTTTGACCAAGAAATGGTCTCCACCAGAAATCCAAGAATGTGATCTATGGCAAGGAAACATATGTGGGGTGAGGTGTACGAGCCTCTGGTCGATGATCAATGGCCACAGAACCCCCATTTTGCCGAAAATAGCCATGAACGACCATTTTCAATAATACCGAAGGCTAACACGTACGAGTTTTTGACCAAGAAATGGTCTCCACCAGAAATCCAAGAATGTGATCTATGGCAAGGAAACATATGTGGGGTGAGGTGTATGAGCCTCTGGTCGATGATCAATGGCCACACAACCCCCATTTTTGTCGAAAATAGCCATGAACGACCATTTTCAATAATATCGAAGGCTAACACCTACGGTTTTTTGACCAAGAAATTGTCTCCACCAGAAATCCAAGAATGTGATCTACGACAAGGAAACATATGTGGGGTGAGGTGTATGAGCCTCTGGTCGACGATCAATGGCCACAACACCCCCATTTTGCCGAAAATAGCCATGAATGACCATTTTCAATAATACCGAAGGCTAACACGTACGCGTTTTTAACCAAGAAATGGTTTCCACCAGAAATCCAAGAATGTAATCTATGGCAAGGAAACATATGTGGGGTGAGGTTTATGAGCCTCTAGTCGATGATAAATGGCCACACAACCCCCATTTTTTATGAAAATAGCCATGAGCGACCTTGAAAATAGCCATGAGCGACCATTTTCAATAATACTAGAGGCTAACACCTACGGATTTTAGACCAAGAAATGGTCTCCACCAGAAATCCAAGAATGTGATCTATGGCAAGGAAACAAATGTGGGGTGAGGTGTATGAGCGTCTGGTCGATGATCAATGGCCACACAACCCCCATTTTTGTCGAAAATAGCCATGAACGACCATTTTCAATAATACCGAAGGCTAACACCTACGGATTTTTGACCAAGAAATGGTCTCCACCAGAAATCCAAGAATGTGATCTATGGCAAGGAAACATATGTGGGGTGAGGTGTATGAGCCTCTAGTCGATGATCAATGGCCACACAACCCCCATTTTTGTCGAAAATAGCCATGAATGACCATTTTCAAAAATACCAAAGGCTAACACGTATGGATTTTTGACCAAGAAATGGTCTCCACCAGGAATCCAAGAATGTGATCTATGGCAAGGAAACCTATGTGGGGTGAGGTGTATGATCCTCTGGTCGATGATCAATGGCCACACAACCCCCATTTTGCCGAAAATAGCCATGAACGACCATTTTCAATAATACCGAAGGCTAACACGTACGAGTTTTTAACCAAGAAATGGTCTCCACCAGAAATCCAAGAATGTGATCTATGGCAAGGAAACATATGTGGGGTGAGGTTTATGAGCCTCTAGGTGATGATAAATGGCCACACAAGCCCCATTTTTTATGAAAATAGCCATGAGCGACCATTTTCAATAATACTAGAGGCTAAGACCTACGGATTTTAGACCAAGAAATGGTCTCCACCAGAAATCCAAGAATGTGATCTATGGCAAGGAAACATATGTGGGGTGAGGTGTATGAGCATCTGGTCGATGATCAATGGCCACACACCCCCATTTTTGTCGAAAATAGCCATGAACGACCATTTTCAATAATACCGAAGGCTAACACCTATGGATTTTTGACCAAGAAATGGTCTCCACCAGAAATCCAAGAATGTGATCTATGGCAAGGAAACATATGTGGGGTGAGGTGTATGAGCCTCTAGTCGATGATCAATGGCCACACAACCCCCATTTTTGTCGAAAATAGCCATGAACGACCATTTTCAATAATACCGAAGGCTAACACCTACAGATTTTTGACCAAGAAATGGTCTCCACCAGAAATCCAAGAATGTGATCTATGGCAAGGAAACATATGTGGGGTGAGGTGTATGAGCCTCTGGTCGATGATTAATGGCCACACAACCCCCATTTTGCCGAAAATAGCCATGAATGACCATTTTCAATAATACCGAAGGCTAACACGTACGAGTTTTTAACCAAGAAATGGTTTCCACCAGAAATCCAAGAATGTAATCTATGGCAAGGAAACATATGTTGGGTGAGGTTTATGAGCCTCTACTCGATGATAAATGGCCACACAACCCCCATTTTTTATGAAAATAGCCATGAGCGACCTTGAAAATAGCCATGAGCGACCATTTTCAATAATACTAGAGGCTAACACCTACGGATTTTAGACCAAGAAATGGTCTCCACCAGAAATCCAAGAATGTGATCTATGGCAAGGAAACATATGTGGGGTGAGGTGTATGAGCGTCTGGTCGATGATCAATGGCCACACAACCCCCATTTTTGTCGAAAATAGCCATGAACGACCATTTTCAATAATACCGAAGGCTAACACCTACGGATTTTTGACCAAGAAATGTCTGCACCAGAAATCCAAGAATGTGATCTATGGCAAGGAAACATATGTGGGGTCAGGTGTATGAGCCTCTAGTCGATGATCAATGGCCACACAACCCCCATTTTTGTCGAAAATAGCCATGAATGACCATTTTCAAAAATACCAAAGGCTAACACGTACGGATTTTTAACCAAGAAATGGTCTCCACCAGAAATCCAAGAATGTGATCTATGGCAAGGAAACATATGTGGGGTGAGGTGTATGAGCCTCTGGTTGATGATCAATAGCCACACAACCCCCATTTTGCCGAAAATAGCCATGAATGACCATTTTCAATAATACTGAAGGCTAACACGTACGAGTTTTTAACCAAGAAATGGTTTCCACCAGAAATCCAAGAATGTAATCTATGGCAAGGAAACATATGTGGGGTGAGGTTTATGAGCCTCTAGTCGATGATAAATGGCCACACAACCCCCATTTTTTATGAAAATAGCCATGAGCGACCTTGAAAATAGCCATGAGCGACCATTTTCAATAATACTAGAGGCTAACACCTACGGATTTTAGAACAAGAAATGGTCTCCACCAGAAATCCAAGAATGTGATCTATGGCAAGGAAACATATGTGGGGTGAGGTGTATGAGCGTCTGGTCGATGATCAATGGCCACACAACCCCCATTTTTGTCGAAAATAGCCATGAACGACCATTTTCAATAATACCGAAGGCTAACACCTACGGATTTTTGACCAAGAAATGGTCTCCACCAGAAATCCAAGAATGTGATCTATGGCAAGGAAACATATGTGGGGTGAGGTGTATGAGCCTCTGGTCGACGATCAATGGCCACACAACCCTAATTTTTGTCGAAAATAGCCATGAACGACCATTTTCAATGACACTGAAGGCTAACACCTACGGATTTTTGACCAAGAAATGGTCTCCACCATAAACCAAGAATGTGATCTATGGCAAGGAAACATATGTGTAGTGAGGTGTATGAGCCTCTGGTCGAAGATCAATGGCCACACAACCCCCATTTTTGTCGAAAATAGCCATGAATGACCATTTTCAAAAATACCAAAGGCTAACACGTACGGACTTTTGACCAAGAAATGGTCTCCACCAGAAATCCAAGAATGTGATCTATGGCAAGGAAACATATGTGGGGTGAGGTGTACGAGCCTATGGTCGATAATGAATGGTCACACAACCCCCATTTTGCCGAAAATAGCCATGAACGACCATTTTCAATAATACCGAAGGCTAACACGTACGAGTTTTTAACCAAGAAATGGTCTCCACCAGAAATCCAAGAATGTGATCTATGGCAAGGAAACATATGTGGGGCGAGGTTTATGAGCCTCTAGTCGATGATAAATGGCCACACAACCCCCATTTTTTATGAAAATAGCCATGAGCGACCTTGAAAATAGCCATGAGCGACCATTTTCAATAATACTAGAGGCTAACACCTATGGATTTTAGACCAAGAAATGGTCTCCACCAGGAATCCAAGAATGTGATCTATGACAAGGAAACATATGTGGGGTGAGGTGTATGAGCGTCTGGTCGATGATCAATGGCCACACAACCCCCATTTTTGTCGAAAATAGCCATGAACGACCATTTTCAATAATACCGAAGGCTAACACCTACGGATTTTTGACCAAGAAATGGTCTCCACCAGAAATCCAAGAATGTGATCTATGGCAAGGAAACATATGTGGGGTGAGGTGTATGAGCCTCTGGTCGATGATCAATGGCCACACAACCCCCATTTTTGTCGAAAATAGCCATGAACGACCATTTTCAATAATACCGAAGGCTAACACCTACGGATTTTTGACCAAGAAATGGTCTCCACCAGAAATCCAAGAATGTGATCTATGGCAAGGAAACATATGTGGGGTGAGGTGTATGAGCGTCTGGTCGATGATCAATGGCCACACAACCCCCATTTTTGTCGAAAATAGCCATGAATGACCATTTACAATAATACCGAAGGCTAACACCTACGGATTTTTGACCAAGAAATGGTCTCCACCAGAAATCCAAGAATGTGATCTATGGAAAGGAAACATATGTGGGGTGAGGTGTACGAGCCTTTGGTCGATGATCAATGGCCACAGAACCCCCATTTTGCCGAAAATAGCCATGAACGACCATTTTCAATAATACCGAAGGCTAACACGTACGAGTTTTTGACCAAGAAATGGTCTCCACCAAAAATCCAAGAATGTGATCTATGGCAAGGAAACATATGTGGGGTGAGGTGTACGAGCCTCTGGTTGATGATCAATGGCCACACAACCCCCATTTTGCCGAAAATAGCCATGAATGACAATTTTCAATAATACCGAAGGCTAACACGTACGAGTTTTTAACCAAGAAATGGTTTCCACCAGAAATCCAAGAATGTAATCTATGGCAAGGAAACATATGTGGGGTGAGGTTTATGAGCCTCTAGTCGATGATAAATGGCCACACAACCCCCATTTTTTATGAAAATAGCCATGAGCGACCTTGAAAATAGCCATGAGCGACCATTTTCAATAATACTAGAGGATAACACCTACGGATTTTAGACCAAGAAATGGTCTCCACCAGAAATCCAAGAATGTGATCTATGGCAAGGAAACATATGTGGGGTGAGGTGTATGAGCGTCTGGTCGATGATCAATGGCCACACAACCCCCATTTTTGTCGAAAATAGCCATGAACGACCATTTTGAATAATACCGAAGGCTAACACCTACGGATTTTTGACCAAGAAATGGTCTCCACCAGAAATCCAAGAATGTGATCTATGGCAAGGAAACATATGTGGGGTGAGGTGTATGAGCCTCTGGTCGACGATCAATGGCCACACAACCCTAATTTTTGTCGAAAATAACCATGAACGACCATTTTCAATGACACGGAAGGCTAACACCTACGGATTTTTGACCAAGAAATGGTCTCCACCATAAATCCAAGAATGTGTTCTATGGCAAGGAAACATATGTGTAGTGAGGTGTATGAGCCTCTGGTCGAAGATCAATGGCCACACAACCCCCATTTTTGTCGAAAATAGCCATGAATGACCATTTTCAAAAATACCAAAGGCTAACACGTACGGATTTTTGACCAAGAAATGGTCTCCACCAGAAATCCAAGAATGTGATCTATGGCAAGGAAACATATGTGGGGTGAGGTGTACGAGCCTCTGGTCGATAATGAATGGCCACACAACCCCCATTTTGCCGAAAATAGCCATGAACGACCATTTTCAATAATACCGAAGGCTAACACGTACGAGTTTTTAACCAAGAAATGGTCTCCACCAGAAATCCAAGAATGTGATCTATGGCAAGGAAACATATGTGGGGCGAGGTTTATGAGCCTCTAGTCGATGATAAATGGCCACACAACCCCCATTTTTTATGAAAATAGCCATGAGCGACCTTGAAAATAGCCATGAGCGACCATTTTCAATAATACTAGAGGCTAACACCTATGGATTTTAGACCAAGAAATGGTCTCCACCAGAAATCCAAGAATGTGATCTATGGCAAGGAAACATATGTGGGGTGAGGTGTATGAGCGTCTGGTCGATGATCAATGGCCACACAACCCCCATTTTTGTCGAAAATAGCCATGAACGACCATTTTCAATAATACCGAAGGCTAACACCTACGGATTTTTGACCAAGAAATGGTCTCCACCAGAAATCCAAGAATGTGATCTATGGCAAGGAAACATATGTGGGGTGAGGTGTATGAGCCTCTGGTCGATGATCAATGGCCACACAACCCCCATTTTTGTCGAAAATAGCCATGAACGACCATTTTCAATAATACCGAAGGCTAACACCTACGGATTTTTGACCAAGAAATGGTCTCCACCAGAAATCCAAGAATGTGATCTATGGCAAGGAAACATATGTGGGGTGAGGTGTATGAGCGTCTGGTCGATGATCAATGGCCACACAACCCCCATTTTTGTCGAAAATAGCCATGAATGACCATTTACAATAATACCGAAGGCTAACACCTACAGATTTTTCACCAAGAAATGGTCTCCACCAGAAATCCAAAAATGTGATCTATGGAAAGGAAACATATGTGGGGTGAGGTGTACGAGCCTCTGGTCGATGATCAATGGCCACAGAACCCCCATTTTGCCGAAAATAGCCATGAACGACCATTTTCAATAATACTGAAGGCTAACACGTACGAGTTTTTGACCAAGAAATTGTCTCCACCAAAAATCCAAGAATGTGATCTATGGCAAGGAAACATATGTGGGGTGAGGTGTATGAGCGTCTGGTCGATGATCAATTGCCACACAACCCCCATTTTTGTCGAAAATAGCCATGAATGACCATTTACAATAATACCGAAGGCTAACACCTACGGATTTTTGACCAAGAAATGGTCTCCACCAGAAATCCAAGAATGTGATCTATGGCAAGGAAACATATGTGGGGTGAGGTGTATGAGCCTCTGGTCGACGATCAATGGCCACACAACCCTAATTTTTGTCGAAAATAGCCATGAACGACCATTTTCAATGACACTGAAGGCTAACACCTATGGATTTTTGACCAAGAAATGGTCTCCACCATAAATCCAAGAATGTGATCTATGGCAAGGAAACATATGTGGGGTGAGGTGTATGAGCCTCTGGTCGATGATCAATGGCCACACAACCCCCATTTTTGTCGAAAATAGCCATGAATGACCATTTACAATAATACCGAAGGCTAACACCTACGGATTTTTGACCAAGAAATGGTCTCCACCAGAAATCCAAGAATGTGATCTATGGCAAGGAAACATATGTGGGGTGAGGTGTATGAGCCTCTGTTCGATGATCAATGGCCACACAACCCCCATTTTTGTCGAAAATAGCCATGAACGACCATTTTCAATAATATCGAAGGCTAACACCTACGGATTTTTGACCAAGAAATGGTCTCCACCAGAAATCCAAGAATGTGATCTACGACAAGGAAACATATGTGGGGTGAGGTGTATGAGCCTCTGGTCGACGATCAATGGCCACACAACCCCCATTTTGCCGAAAAATAGCCATGAATGACCATATTCAATAATACCGAAGGCTAACACTTACGAGTTTTTAACCAAGAAATGGTTTCCACCAGAAATCCAAGAATGTAATCTATGGCAAGGAAACATATGTGGGGTGAGGTTTATGAGCCTCTAGTCGATGATAAATGGCCACACAACCCCCATTTTTTATGAAAATAGCCATGAGCGACCTTGAAAATAGCCATGAGCGACCATTTTCAATAATACTAGAGGCTAACACCTACGGATTTTAGACCAAGAAATGGTCTCCACCAGAAATCCAAGAATGTGATCTATGGCAAGGAAACATATGTGGGGTGAGGTGTATGAGCGTCTGGTCGATGATCAATGGCCACACAACCCCCATTTTTGTCGAAAATAGCCATGAGTGA
The DNA here is from genome assembly GCF_902167145.1 of Zea mays. Classification (NCBI taxonomy): domain Eukaryota; kingdom Viridiplantae; phylum Streptophyta; class Magnoliopsida; order Poales; family Poaceae; genus Zea; species Zea mays. Next base: position 33,558 of record NW_023367066.1, on the reverse strand, counting down.
CCATTTTCAATAATAACGAAGGCTAACACCTACGGATTTTTGACCAAGAAATGGTCTCCACCAGAAATCCAAGAATGTGATCTATGGCAAGGAAACATATGTGGGGTGAGGTGTATGAGCCTCTGGTCGACGATCAATGGCCACACAACCCTAATTTTTGTAGAAAATAGCCATGAACGACCATTTTCAATGACACTGAAGGCTAACACCTACGGATTTTTGACCAAGAAATGGTCTCCACCATAAATCCAAGAATGTGATCTATGGCAAGGAAACATATGTGTAGTGAGGTGTATGAGCCTCTGGTCGAAGATCAATGGCCACACAACCCTCATTTTTGTCGAAAATAGCCATGAATGACCATTTTCAAAAATACCAAAGGCTAACACGTACGGATTTTTGACCAAGAAATGGTCTCCACCAGAAATCCAAGAATGTGATCTATGGCAAGGAAACATATGTGGGGTGAGGTTTATGAGCCTCTGGTCGATGATCAATGGCCACACAACCCCCATTTTGCCGAAAATAGCCATGAACGACCATTTTCAATAATACCGAAGGCTAACACGTACGAGTTTTTAACCAAGAAATGGTCTCCACTAGAAATCCAAGAATGTGATCTATGGCAAGGAAACATATGTGGGGTGAGGTTTATGAGCCTCTAGTCGATGATAAATGGCCACACAACCCCCATTTTTTATGAAAATAGCCATGAGCGACCTTGAAAATAGCCATGAGCGACCATTTTCAATAATACTAGAGGCTAACACCTACGGATTTTAGACCAAGAAATGGTCTCCACCAGAAATCCAAGAATGTGATCTATGGCAAGGAAACATATGTGGGGTGAGGTGTATGAGCGTCTGGTCGATGATCAATGGCCACACAACCCCTATTTTTGTCGAAAATAGCCATGAACGACCATTTTCAATAATACCGAAGGCTAACACCTACGGATTTTTGACCAAGAAATGGTCTCCACCAGAAATCCAAGAATGTGATCTATGGCAAGGAAACATATGTGGGGTGAGGTGTATGAGCCTCTGGTCGACGATCAATGGCCACACAACCCTAATTTTTTGTCGAAAATAGCCATGAACGACCATTTTCAATGACACTGAAGGCTAACACCTACGGATTTTTGACCAAAAAATGGTCTCCACCATAAATCCAAGAATGTGATCTATGGCAAGGAAACATATGTGTAGTGAGGTGTATGAGCCTCTGGTCGAAGATCAATGGCCACACAACCCCCATTTTTGTCGAAAATAGCCATGAATGACCATTTTCAAAAATACCAAAGGCTAACACATTCGGATTTTTGCCCAAGAAATGGTCTCCACCAGAAATCCAAGAATGTGATCTATGGCAAGGAAACATATGTGGGGTGAGGTGTACGAGCCTCTGGTCGATGATCAATGGCCACAGAACCCCCATTTTGCCGAAAATAGCCATGAATGACCATTTTCAATAATACCGAAGGCTAACACGTACGAGTTTTTGACTAAGAAATGGTCTCCACCAAAAGTCCAAGAATGTGATCTATGGCAAGGAAACATATGAGGGGTGAGATTTATGAGCCTCTAGTCAATGATAAATGGCCACACAACCCCCATTTTTTATGAAAATAGCCATGAGCGACCATTTTCAATAATATTAGAGGCTAAGACCTACGGATTTTTGACCAAGAAATGGTCTCCACCAGAAATCTAAGAATGTGATCTATGGCAAGGAAACATATGTGTGGTGAGGTGTATGAGCCTCTGGTCGATGATCAATGGCCACACAACCCACATTGTTGTCGAAAATAGCCATGAATGACCATTTACAATAATACCGAAGGCTAACACCTACGAATTTTTGACCAAGAAATGGTCTCCACCAGAAATCCAAGAATGTGATCTATGGCAAGGAAACATATGTGGGGTGAGGTGTATGAGCCTCTGGTCGATGATCAATGGCCACACAACCCCCATTTTTTGTCGAAAATGGCCATGAATGACCATTTTCAAAATATCGAAGGCTAACACCTACGGATTTCTGACCAAGAAATGGTCTCCACCAGAAATCTAAGAATGTGATCTACGACAAGGAAACATATGTGGGGTGAGGTGTATGAGCCTCTAGTCGACGATCAATGGCCACACAACCCCCATTTTGCCGAAAATAGCCATGAATGACCATTTTCAATAATACCGAAGGCTAACACGTACGAGTTTTTAACCAAGAAATGGTTGTGACACCCCAAGTGTTTATTTCGTATTATGTCGAGAGATTTATCCTAATCTCGGATGCTCAGTGAAAATTTCTATTTCTCGATCGTGCCTATCTCTGTTTATCAGGCTTTCTCTTGGAAGTTCACCGAATTCAGAGTTATTCGATCGCGAGAAACAGCCAATTTTGGAGCGTGTTAAAACTTTTATTTCTCGAAACGAATGCAAATTCGAAAGTCAATATCGTCCCGTAACTCCTGTCCAGACTCATTTATTCGGACTCTTGACAGTTGTGATATTATCCGATCTATGTCCGAATCCGTTGTCTCGATAGTCAGTCTACGTCCAAATACTTAATCTGAATCCGCATTCTCCCGCAGGATCTCTTTGTGTGAACCTCTAATTAATTCTTATGAAACTCGACTTGTTTTCTATATATCATCATTCATCTCTATCCATCAAGTGTATTCTAAAGATTTCTAGAAGGTTGAACGAAATACTCACATGAAAAGATAAATCCTATACTTGCTTGAAACTTCTCGTTTGAACAAATGTAAATTTTGAAATTCGACCAAGTCTTGCCATCTTACTCAAACAACTCTATATCAACTTTACAACAAAAGTTATTAAGGGTTCATGTAGAGAAAATGCCAAGAAAATACCCCGAATGCCTTAAAAATATAATTTGAAGCTTTATAATGATGCTACCTTGACCAAAGTAAAACTTTAATTTATATTCAAGATATGAGGTTTGACCTTTAATAAACATTGTAGAACCTGTGTAATACAACAAATTTTATATTTAAACCAAGCCTTGATTCAATTTCTAAGTATCTCAAACAGTGACATCAAGACAGAATAAAAATCTGATTTCTGAATTCGAATTCTTCTAAGTCTGAAATCAGCATCGTTCGGGTTGACGTCTCGCGTTCCCAAATTTTTGTTGAACAACTCAAGTTTCCCCAAATACAAAAGTTGTTAATAACTAATAGGGGCACAACATAGTAAAAGATGGCATTCATCCGATTTCGTTTGACATGCTTTGACATTCAGTTTTCACGAGTTTCCACTATTTTCTAACCCACTGACAAACCAATTTTCGTGGGTCTATAACTCTCTAACCAGTGCCCGAATCACCTCATGTCCTTTACAACAAATGTAGAGTATAAATCAAGGAAGATATTTTGTGCAGCAACCAAGATCCGATTCCAAGCGGAAAATGCCAAAACACGTCGTTCAAAGTCGTCACTGCAGCACCTGCCACCTGCTAGTGCAGTCTGACATGTCTAGAGCTTGGCTCTATAAATGGCAGCCCACCCTCTCCCTTCTCCCACACACCACTCCCTTCCCTTCTCTGTTCGGCTGAGCAGGGAGCTCCCTCCCCATGGCGCCCCTTTCTTCCACCTCCGGCAGCAGGGATCGGCTCCCATGGCGCCCAGAGAGCTCCTATGAGCTGCATCTCCATTCCAGCCATGGCAGCCTCCCTGTTGTTCACGTCAAGGTTGAAGAAGACGCCTAGTGCCTATGACAGGTGGGCCCAAGGCGAGATTTGAGTACACAAGTTGCAGATTTTTGTGTTGTGTTCAAAAATTCATATCTCGAGTTTTGGAGCTCCTAAAATCGTGAAACTTGTTTTGTTGGCTTCCTTATGAAATGCTCTAACTATTGGATCTATATGTTGGTATGTTTTAGTGGAAAAGTTTTTCTGTAGAAATTCGTATTTAAAAACTGGTTTAGAGAATAAATGAACTTGCTTCTCTCCATAGTTTTATTTATAAAAATCCAAAAATGATGAAACTTGTTTTGTTAGTTAGATGTTGTCATACTCTATATAAGAAAAATATAAAACTTGTAGGTTGTTCACTGTTTTCTTCGTGTGTTAATTTAAACATGTTAAATAGGAAAAAGATGATTGTTTTTATTGTTATTTTTAGATCTGTATCTCTAGTGCTCCAAATGGATTCAAATTTTTACAGTAGACTCTTGTTCTGATGCTTGGTGACTGGTAAATATTTCATGAATTTTGGTGCATGTATGATTAAGTTAGTGATTTAACTTGTTTAATGCACCTTAAGTAGTTTCAAATGGTTTATAAATAATATATGGATGTAAAAATAGAAAATGGTGTTCCATTGTTCTCTCATAATATTATAGTAGCCTAAGAAAACTTAACATGGTCATGCATCCACAGAACATAATTAGTTTTAGATTTGACTTGCTCTCACATGCTTTATTGCATTAACAAATTGTTATTTTTATAGTAAATAAAATATAAAATCTGAGCATGTGAAATTTATACATTAGTCATGATTTGTCATTACCTATGCTTCATAAAAATGCCAGCCCCAAATTAGGTAGTTTCATATGGTGCTAAAATAACACCCATTTTATAATTATAAGAACAATTAGAGAAAAATTAGAAGTAAATAAAAACGTGCATGTTTTTTTTGAAATGCTAAAGTATCTCAATATAAATTGAAACTTGATAACTAAGTCATAATGATTTAAACTTGAGAAATTGGTGGTAGTGTCTCTCCATGATTTTAATTGATGATTGAGTTGAGTGCTATTGTGATAGCAAACTGTAATTCCTGCACGTACAGTTTTAGTTGTGCGATTAATCTAGTTAAGTAAAGTATGTTTTCTGTAGATATGGGCTATGTAAAAGTTATAGTTCACTTGTGTATCTAGCTTGTCCTAAAAATGCATGAGCTAAGAATTGATTGTTTAGAAGCTATACTTTTCACAAGTTCAGTAACTGAATCTGTCCAATTTCTGAACAGATTTCAGAGATTGCAATGGTTGCTTAATTTAATGTTGAAATCAGTTATTGGTGGTCACAAGAAAGTTGTAGATAACTTTATTAACTTTCTTGTGTTAAAATTTGACAGCCATAAGTCTGATCGTTTAGAAGTTATGCTTTTCGCAAGTTTAGTAACTGAATCTGTCCAATTCCTGTACAGATTTCAGAGGTCGCATTGTTTGCTTAAGTTAAGTTTAGAATCAGTCCTTATCAATTATAAGAAAGTTGTAGATAATGTTCTTATCTTACTTGTGTTAAATTGTCATGACAATAAACCTGATAGTTTGAGAGTTATGAATTTTATAAGAGGATTGCCGTATTCTGTCCACTGTCAGAACAAATTTAGAAAACTGTATTGTTTGATTTAGTTAAATATAGAATCACTTCTTGGTGTTTATAAAAGTTATGTAGTAAGTTTTCCAAGCTTTCCAAAAAGTCTTGAATCACCCTTTTTGGTGGTCTAAAGATTAAGTTATAGGCGTTTGAAGTGTGAAGTCTGAATCTGTCCAAATCTGGACAGCAAAGCCTTCCTAGTGTCTTTTAACCACGATACATTTTAAATCAACCTGAGTTGTTTATAATTGATTTGTAGACAATTTAATTATCTTTCCAGAAAGTTTAAGATCAAATGATTTGGATGTCTGAGTCTCTAGTTATGAATTTTTGAAGGCATAAGTCTGAATCTGCCCAAATCTGAATAAAGCTATCGTTTATCACTATTTAACCTTATTAAGTGTCTAATCACCTTGAGATGATAATACCAAAGTTGTAGAGAACTTCTTAGACTTTCCAAAAGTATTTGATCACTATTTTTAGATGAATATCTTGTGAGTTACGACTGAAACAAGTAAATGTTGTGCTGCTGTCCTAACCTTGTTGATTATGGTTGATTGCTCTACTCTCTTGTCTTGCTTGAGTATGATTGATAGTGTTATCTCATGATCCCTATATTAGAAGACTATATAATTGAAGATATACAAGTAACTAGTGCAGTAGTAAATTAAATGGTTGACGTCTAGTAAGAAATTAGCTTCGATCAACGTCAGTGTAGCAAGTGTCACTCTATGGACGAGAAACGAAATTAATGAGATGTTACCATTTCTAATAATTGTGCTGCTAATCTGAGTACTACTAAATAACCAACCTCAATAGATTAGTATAATAAGCAGTGTGATTAGGCTATCACTTTCTTGTGTGTCCTTGGATGTATGCTTGCATTAGAGTATTGCGAACAATTGTAAAACCCGATTAAGTGACTATTCCTTTTAACTAAGTTTATCTATATAGAAGCCATGGCAAATTTATGTGTACTTAACTAGTATAATAATGAAGGAACTAAGGAAAAATTTGAGCGAATGTGATAAATGCTTGCACATGTGATGCCGTGTTGCGCTAGTTAATTCTAGAAAGTAATTGTCGTCTTTCTAATGGTATTGATTACGTAGGCACGATGACGTGTGGATAACTAGTGCTAGTGTGTGATTGTTTACGGTGTCTTACGATTTAATGTTTAGTTTGCTACCATCTATTTTGGGATTGTCTTGTGATATATTTCATCATATTCATACATATGCATCTTGCATCTCATTTAGGACCGAGAGATGATGATCGTGCAAGTGATGTGGTGTCAACCACAAGATGCAGTTGGTGGACGACCCAGAGAAGGATGGACTTGACCAGTGGATGCTCGCCAAGCGAGTGCCACCCAGCAAACATTGTCTAAGTGTTAAATTAAAGGCAAGCCCCGGTTTTATGCATAACCGTTTATATATGCTATTTTATTACACTTAATGTTTGTAGGCTTGTACTGTGCACTTAAGTGTAGGAGTTGCCTGAAACCCTAGTTGCATTACCTCAGGGTTCCTATTGAGATGGACACTAGTATGCTAGGTCGAGTAGCTGCTTTACTAATTAGGGATCTCGGTAGAAGTCGAGTGATTTTTCTAGCACTCGCGCGAGGTCAGGAATTGGTTGTATCCATTTTGATATCATAATGATGGTGGTCTGTGGACAACGGTCCATGGGGATGCGTTGTCTACAAGACAGAAATTGGAATAAGGATTAAGGTGTGGTACCGTGAGTCAAGCGTTTGAACGTACTAAACACATACCGAGAAATATGGTAAATCGGTAAGCCTAGTACCTGAGTGAACCTGCCCGCAGACATATCCCCTCACGCGACCTGAGACGAGGTCTCCCATTCCGGTTATGGTGGGTACAAGTGCGGTCACTGCACGACGGCCAGTCGGGTCAGTGGGCATTGTACGCCAAGGCGGTGAGCCCTGATCTGTTGCCAGGGAATCGATGGGGACGGTTGATGTGTGTAACACCCCTGGTGTTACTATAACTAAAACTTGAGCATGGCATCATGAGCATTGGCATTGCATATGTTTGACACACCTAGAGTGCATTCACTAGGCAAAAATTTCAAACAAGTTGTATTGTTTTAAGTGTTTTGCAACTAGAACCCTAGTTAAGGAACTTAACCCTAAATGGGGATTATAGGGGTAAAACTTCACTCAAGTTAAGAAAACCTAAATACTTTAGGGTAAAAGTCATAAAATGACCCTAAGAATAAAGTTGAATCACATTTATACCCCTGGGATCCCAGAAACCCTAATTGGAACCCTGGAAAACCCTAAACCAAACCCTAGGGGCTTATGTGCAAAATTAGCCCACTTTTGGGCTAAAGTGCAAAAACCAAGCCAAATAAGTGTCTTAAGTCCTTTGGTTCCACAAATATGTGGACTTGAAAGCAAAACCCAAGGTTTTGGACCCAAATGCAAAATGGACCTCATTTGAGTTTTGCTCTAAGTCTGAAAATCAGTGAATGGGCCCAACTTTGGGACTTTGTAGCTTGCAAAGCATAGGGTTTTTGCCCTAGATCACCACATCAAAGTTGAAGACCCATTATAGGAGAACAACTTTGCTTAAGGTTGTGAGCTTAGTTGTTAAGAAGAATTTAGAGAAAACCAAGCCTAAAGTTGGGCTGTCAGGCTGTTATGTCTGAATTTTCAGACTAGCAGTGAACTGACATCAACTTCTAGCTCAGATTCAAGCATGATCCAGTGCTCAAATATGTTCAAGTCCTATAGTCGAATTGTAGATGGTATATTGCTCTACAATTTTGTTTAAGAAAGGCAATCGAGTTGCTGCATGAAATTGGACGTGGTGGGCTCTGGAAATTGGGCTGTCAGGTGCTCTGATAAGGTTGTTCCGATGGTACAGTGCATCGAGATAACAATCAGCTTCGCCGGCGATAAGAATGCCGCCGTGGCTCGATTTGGTCGTCGGTGGTCCCGGTAAAGAGTCCCCGGCGACGTGTCAATAAGTTACTGAGGTGGCAAACTCTAGGTAAACGGCGGCAACCCGTGCCCTCACCGGAAACCGCCGTAGGCTTGCCAGCGCATCCTCAGCTCGCAATTCTCCTCCAAATCCGGTCGACGGTCCTCCGCCGCGTGGCTTAACTTTTCTACCGTGTCTCCGTGACCTTCTCGGAACCCTCCGTGGCTCACCGGAGTTACTGCCACGTCGTTGGCCACGAATTCGCGAAACCAGTGCCTCTTCCTCCCCTCCGGCCGCCAGCGCAACTTGCTCCAATTGATCGCCGCCGCCCATGAACTCTATAAATTGAAGCCACCACACGCTCCGTATGGTAGCCAAGTACCTCGACGTCCAGTATTGCTCCCAGTGGTTCACCGACGAGCCTCAATTTCACGTTTCCCCCAAATCCACCCAAAACACCGCAAGAACTTAGCTCACCGTGGCCAGCTCGTTCTGGTACGTAGCCATTCAATTCAAGTGTTGTTTCCGAACCTCTCCATGCTTGTGTTGCTCACAGTGGCGTCCGTTTGCTTAGTCCGGCCATGGTTGTTTGGGAACGTGTGCTCCCATGCTCGGTTTCCACCGTGCACGTGGACCTGCCGTTCTCAGGGTGTTCGGGTTGCATTGGCGTGCGTTCCGGGGCCGTTGTAGGTCCGTAAAGCCCCTCCGGTAGCTAGCTTGAACCATCGTCGCCGATCATGGCCAGTACGAATCACGACAGGGATGACCGGGAGCGTGCTGTGACCAGGGGCTATCGCGGGGAAGAAATAGAACCTTGAGGGCGTTTCTGCAAATCGTCAGTGACTCGAAACAATAGTGAAAGGACCTTTTTCGGATTAGCCAGAAGCGCGAGGCCCTTTCTGCAAAGCCGCCAGGGCGCGGCCGCGCGCGGGCGCTTTCCTCTCTGCTTGGGCCGTCTGGGCCAGAATCGGCCCAGTCCTGTTTATCCCTTTTCTTTTTCTTTTTCAGGAAAACTTTAGAAATGTGTAGAAAAATGTAGAAAAATGCTAAAATTGTGAAACTAATTTCCTAGGTTTGTTATTTTCCATAGTATATATAAAAATAAGTTGGTGATTTTTGGTGAAAGTAAGAAATTTTAGGGTATTTGAAATAGTTAAAAGTCTTGGTTATAGATTTTTAGAAAATAATTGATAAGTCCTAAATGCCCAAAATTTTTATATGAATGTTATTCAATATTTAGAAGCCTTGGGTAGAGTTTGAACTGATTTGGACCTTGTTTGATCCCCAAACCCCCAAAACACCCCCCCCTGCCCTATGAACTCCTTTACCGACTCCGGAAACCCTAAGTTCCCGGAACTCCGTGAAGGCAAGTTGTATTCAAGACGTAACTAATAAGTTTATGTTATCTTGCATCCTCATGAGCATCCCATAGCATCCATTCTTATACCTATACATGGTTATGGTTAGAAACGTGAAGAAGAGGTAGAAGTCCCCGAAGAGCAAGTGCAACCACCTTTGGACACTCAGGCCGGGAATAGTTTCTACTTCGACATTTGTGGATCCGAGCCTGAATCACCTGTTAACGAAGGCAAGCCCCGGTGCATTTGCCACCTCCCTTGATGTTTTAAATCTTTTTCACTTGCTTGCTGCATTAAGTTATAGGAGTTGATTGTTAAACAATTCCTGCATTACCTTCCTTGATCACCTGTTTTACAAAAGCTTTTTGATGCTTAGCTTTGCCTTAGAAAAACAAAAGGTTTTGTTTTTACAAAAGATGTTTGTGGCAAAAGTGGGTGGGATGTTTTTCAAAAATAAAACTTGATGGTGGATCCATCATGGCCGTGATGGATTCAACATCGGAAAAGATGTACCTCTGCCAGGTACCAAGTTTTGGGTTAAATGATTAAGCTGAGACCGGGCGGGTGACTTGCACGAGAAGAGAGTCTCGGTGTAGTGTCTCCGTCTGAGTCGATTAAGGACCTTGTCGATGTAGGCTTGATGATCGAGGACCCTTTAACTGGTCACATGCCTCGTCATGGGTAAGCCTTGCCTCGGGCAGACTAAGGCCGGAATAAGATAACACGAAATGGGAGTGGAGCGGTGGCGAGAGTAGCGTGTACCCTCCGTGGCAAGAGGCTGGACGGTGGTGTATCTGTGCTCTCGGTTTGCGTGAACCTGATCCGGTCTTAAGAACCCCGGTGGCGGGTTGACATATGCAAGGGTTAAGTGCTACATATGTCGTGTGATTGGAGATCCTCAGCTGAGTATAATCGATTCGGATCGCCGTAACCTTCGCGGTTATGAAGACTTGGTCACTGACCTACACGTAGCATTCCACTAAAGATGATGGGTTTTTGTTAAAGAAATTGGCTAGTACAGGACCAGTGATTGAACTAGGATAGAAAGAACTCTAGTGCAGGTAATTTTATTTAACTTGACAAATAAAACTGGATTTTAAGGATCCACTTTAGTAAGCATTTCTGCAAAAACAGAGTCTTTGAATATTGAAAAGCCTTACCTTGACTCCCATATAACCAGCATACCCTTGAGAGTCTTTTTCTTTAGTCGGGTAAGACTTGCTGAGTATTCCATACTCAGGGTTTATCCCTTCGTTGTTTTTAGGTGAGGAAGTAGCAGACTTTTGCTACTTCTGTGCCAAGGTGGTTCCAAAAGAAGAAAATCAAGACTGAGGTGCGGGAGGACTCGGTCCTCCGTTTAGGATCTTTTGCTTTTAGCTTCTTGGAGGAGTTTTTGCCTCCCTGGTTTGTATAATATAACTCCTATGCACTCACTTTTAAGCTGGTCTGTAATAATATAACTCAAGCTTACTTGTGAAATAAATGTAAGATTATGTAATTCGCTTCCGCATTTCTTTATCTCCGATGTTCTGTAATGTCTACAAGATGGGTGAGACGTTCCTGGTAAGGTAAGGAAAGATACCGAACTTGTCAAGTAGTTCAGGGGCACCTACAGGGTTGTCTGATGTCTGTGAGACAAGGACAACTGTAGGTGGGCCTAATTACTTGGGAGGTTCCGTCACAGCTGGTATCGGAGCGTAGCCCTTCTTGGCAGATATTATGAAGCATCTTCAAAAGGATTTTTAAGAGTCTTACCTAAAAATTCTTTTCTCTTCTTACCTAAGTACTCTGAAGAAGTCTATTTTAAAGACCAGATAGGAAGAGTGCAACATATAGAAGGTTGAATCGACTAAGGTTGATTCTGTAATTATACATGCATCATGCTAAGAATCTTACTAATAACATTTTCCCCCTTAGACAAGATGCCACCACGTACCAGGCTAACGGCACGCAAGTCCACGGGACCTATTGGGGTGCCTCGGCATCAATTGGCTCCCCGACATGAAAGTAGCAGCAGTGGAAGCAACGACCCCGATTGGAGACCTTGAAGCTCGTGTGAGTCGACTTCAAGCAAGCACTTCAACATAGGACTGATGCATGGGTCGCTGATGGTGATAGAATTAACGAACTACGAAGGGACATCCGACATCTGCAGGATCAACTCGCTGATCGAGACTTAGCTCTTGACTGGGCTGTCCAGTCTCGTTTGCTAATGTGTGCTAAGGAAGCAAGGGCTCAGGCCCGAGTTAAAGAACTTAGCTCGACTGTTGATAACCTGCAGGTTTACTGCAACACTTTGCACGAGGAAGTCCATATATTATACTCACAACTACACCCAAGTGAGCCTGCACCACCTGTTGAGGCCGAAGCTGGACCATCTCACGTTGCGGGACGTGCGCTGGGTGGGGAGTTAGACCTTTTGAGCCTCCTCCTTCCTGAGGTTGGTAGATGTCTGGACTCCCACACCTGACGATGAAGCCGCCAAGACTGATGGCAAGCAGGAATAAGGGTGTAATAGAAGTAGAGTAGGGTATTGTTAGGGTGTATTGTTATATAATGGGTATTGTATCCTGTTAATAGGTTCAACTTTTGTAAAATGGGTAATGTATCCTGCTGTGTAATATTGAGTCTGTATCATTACTCTTCATAGTAATGTAAAACGGAAGGTTTCCTTGGGCATATGATGTTTATTCAAATGTTTTTGCCTCAGATGCCGACCAGGACTCGTGCACAGGATGCAGCTGGAACATCCGGGGGTCGGGACGTTACCCGAATCCGCCTCCCGTTCCACCCACGCTTGCCGAGGCAATTGCTGCCTTGGTGAACGCCACAAGCCGACAACACCCGCTTCCTGAGGGAGATGGCGGGTCAGCAACAGCTTCAACAACAAGCAGAAGAGGATTCCAACAAGGTCCCCGTGAGACCACTTATTTGGATTTCTCCGAGACTCGTCCGCCTCTCTTCGTCAAAGCAGAAGACCCGCTCGAGGCCGACGAATGGATACGGGTCATAGAGCAGAAGTTTGGCCTTCTACGCTGTTCGGAAGTACAGAAGCCACTATTTGCAGCACAGCAACTCCGAGGACCCGCCAGTACTTGGTGGGGGAACTTTGTGGCCATCCAGCCGGACAACCATCAAATTACATGGAACGAGTTCAAAGCAGCTTTCCGTGAGCATTACATTCCTGAGGGAGTGCTACACATGAAACAAGAAGAGTTTATGAAACTGAAGCAAGGCGGAGATACCGTCACTCAATACCTCAACAAGTTCAATCACCTGTCACAGTACGCAATTGATCAGGTGAATACGGATTTGAAAAAGAAGAATTGTTTTATGAGAGGGCTGAACGACCGGAATGCAGCAAAAAATGGCTGCATGTATTGATCTTACTTATGGAAAGGCTGTCAGCACAGCCTTATCTGTGGAGGCCAAATATGCAAATTCTAGAAAGACTAAGGGATTCGGTGGTGAGCGGCCCAATCAGGGCCAGGCAAAGAACCACGGTTTGTGATTCGACCCTCAAACCAAAATCGCCTTTTTTCTCGTCCACCTTCATTTCCCTTCAAGCAGCCTATTATTATCCGCCCCAACAATGCCCCCACTACCCCAAAAACAGCCGGGTGCCCCAGGCACTCGATTCCCTGCGCTGCCAAGTTCTTCAACTGGATGTTTTAACTGTGGCAAATCTGGGCATTTTATTAAAGATTGTCCCTATCCAAGGCAAAATCAGGCTAATAATCAGCAAGGATCGGGAAATTCAGCTCCAGGCAAGGGAAGTACTTCGGGCAAGAATACCAAGAAAACGGGGCGAGTATATTATACGCAAGTGGCTACCACACCGGAGGGAGAGCCGGTGATGATGGGTACGTTTTCCTGTGGCCAGTCACCCAGCAATAATTCTTTTTGATTCTGGTGCTTCACATACATTTATTAGCAAGAAGTTTGTGGAACAACATCATATTGCATACCATGAATCAAAGGAGGGATTTAAAATTCATTCACCTGGGGGACACATTTATACTAAAGAAGTGGCCTATGGAGTGCCAGTAACAATGGCCGGACGGAACTTTCCTGCTAACATGATTGTTCTGAAGGGCCAGGATATAGATGTAATCTTGGGTATGAACTGGTTAACTCAACACAAGGCAATTCTCAACACTGAATTCAGAACCGTCAGGTTGAGTTATAATCAAGAAGAAATTCTCTTGACTCTCCCCAAAACCAATCCAGCCAAAGCTTCTGGTAGAGTCTATGAAGCCATTGTACCGGAGATCAAGAACATTCCGGTAGTATGTGAGTTTCCAGATGTATTTCCGGAAGATTTGCCTGGACTACCCCCTGAAAGAGAGGTAGAATTTGTGATTGAGCTAAAGCCCGGTACGGCTCCGATTTCCCGAAGATCGTACCGTATGCCCCCTAATGAATTGGCAGAATTGAAGATTCAATTACAAGACCTGCTGAATAAGGGATTTATCCGGCCAAGCTCGTCCCCGTGGGGTTGTCCCGCCATCTTTGTGAAGAAGAAGGATCAAACCTTGCGCATGTGCGTGGACTATCGGCCCCTGAATGAGGTCACCATCAAGAATAAGTACCCTCTTCCGAGAATCGACATCTTATTTGATCAACTAACTGGGGCGAGGGTATTTTCTAAAATTGATCTCAGGTCGGGCTATCATCAGATCCGTATTCGCCCGAGGATATACCGAAGACCGCATTCACTACGCGGTATGGATTGTTTGAATACTTGGTAATGTCTTTCGGGCTCACAAATGCTCCTGCCCATTTCACTTATTTAATGAACTCGGTGTTCATGAGCCCGAAATTGGACAAATTCGTGGTAGTCTTCATTGATGAATATCTTGATATATTCCAAGAATGAAGAAGACCATGCTCAGCATTTACGGATTGTATTGACGCGCCTAAGGGAACATCAGCTTTATGCCAAGTTCAGTAAGTGCGCATTCTGGCTGAGAAGAAATTCAATTTTTGGGGCACGTTTATCAGCTAAAGGAATTGCGGTAGATCCTAGCAAGGTCAAAGATATTCTGGAATGGAAACCCCCAACAACTGTTCACCAAGTCCGGAGTTTTCTTGGACTAGCTGGGTATTATCGCAGATTCATACCAGATTTTCTAAGCTTGTGAAGCCAATCACAAGTTTATTGAAGAATGACACTAAGTTCAATTGGTCTTCTAAGTGCAATGAAGCCTTTGAGCAACTGAAGACACTATTGACCACTGCTCCGGTTTAGCTCAACCGGACATCACTAAACCTTTTGACGTATATTGTGATGCATCTGGCAGTGGGCTCGGCTGTGTACTGATGCAAGAGGGCCGAGTGATTGCGTATGCTTCAAGGCAGTTGCGCCGACATGAGGAGCACTATCCAACTCATGATCTGGAGTTAGCTGCTGTGGTTCATGCCCTAAAGATTTGGCGTCACTATCTGCTGGGAAATATCTGTCACATATATACAGATCATAAAAGTTTGAAGTACATCTTCACCCAGTCAGAGTTAAATATGAGGCAAAGACGATGGCTTGAGCTCATTAAAGACTATGAACTGGAGATCCATTATCACCCAGGCAAGGCCAATGTGGTGGCAGATGCATTGAGTCGTAAGACTTCCTGCCACTGTCTTATGGCAAAGATCCGAGAACACTTTGTGTCAGAAATGGAAAAGCTAAACCTGGGGATCATCAACAAGGGACTCTAAATCAGTTAAGGCTTGAGTCAATCATTTTGCAAAGAATAATTGATGCTCAAAAGGATAATCTGGGTATGAAGCACATACGAGAAAAGATAAGGGCTGGAACAGCCAAGTGTTTCAAAGAAGACGATCAAGGTGTGATATGGTTTAAAAACCGCATAGTTGTGCCAAAGAACGAAGAGCTCCGCCAGCAAATTCTGGATGAAGCACATCTTAGTCGTTATTCTATTCATCCCGGAAGCACTAAGATGTATCAAGACTTAAAGCAACATTACTGGTGGACAAAGTGAAGATTGAAATTGCACGCTATGTGGCTAAGTGTGACACTGCAGACGTGTCAAGGCCATACACATGAAAACTGCTGGTCCATTGCAATCTTTGCCAATCCCAACATGGAAATGGGAAGACATAAGCATGGACTTCATTGTGGGATTGCCCAGGACCGCAAAAGGTATGACTCTATCTGGGTGATTGTTGATCGACTTACAAAGTTGCTCATTTTCTGCCGGTCAAGACATATTACCCGGTACTTACCTATGCGAGTTATACATTGCCCGTATTCTCAGTTTGCATGGTGTTCCAAAGACCATAGTGTCGGATCGTGGACCTCATTCGTATCCAATTTTGGGAAGAACTTCATAAATCCCTGGGAACTAATTACTCCACAGTTCGGCCTATCATCCTCAAACCAGTGGACAGACTGAGAGAGTGAACCAATACTGAAGATATGCTGCGGGCATGTGTCCTGGATTTCTCAAAATGGGATGAATGTTTACCTTTGGCGGAGTTTTCATACAATAACAGTTATCAAGAAAGTATCAAGATGGCACCTTTGAAGCTTTATATGGCGACGGTGTCGACTCCGCTAAATTGGTCTGAACCTGGAGAAAGATACTTCTTTAGACCTGATATGGTGAAAGAGGTTGAAGAAAAGGTTCAGAGAATTATCCATAATATGAAGAAAGCTCAAGCACGGCAAAAGAGTTATGCAGACAAACGGCGAATGCCCTTATACTTCTTAGAAGGGAGACTCTTACTTGAAGGTTTCACCAATGAAGGCGTATCGCGTTTGGGATTAAAGGAAAACTTGCACCAGGTACATTGGTCCATTCTGGTACTTCAGCAATGTGGCCAGTGGCATACCGACTTCAGCTCCCCGAAACATTGTCTGCTGTGCATAATGTGTTCCACGTGTCACAATTGAAGAAGTGTCTTCGGTTCCTGATCGAACCATTGAAGTGACTGATGTTGTCCTGGAACCAGATTTAACATACTCGGAACATCCTATTCGAGTTCTGGATCAAAAGGACAGGGTACCCGAAGAAAGACTCTAAGTTTACAAGATACAGTGGAACCAGCATTCGGAAGATGAGGCTACATGGGAAACCCAAGACTTCTTAGATAAGAATTTCCCAGGCTTTCTAGCCTCATGTAATTGTAAAGCCTGTATAGCTGTGTAATAAAGAATAACCCCCACACCCCTGCCTTGTACCAAAAATAAGGAAATAAAAATGTGATTTCCTTTTCCATTACTACCCTAGGATTTTAATCTCGGGACGAGATTCTTTTATGGGGGGAAGGATGTAACACCCCTGGTGTTACTATAACTAAAACTTGAGCATGGCATCATGAGCATTGGCATTGCATATGTTTGACACACCTAGAGTGCATTCACTAGGCAAAAATTTCAAACAAGTTGTATTGTTTTAAGTGTTTTGCAAATAGAACCCTGGTTAAGGACTTAACCCTAAAGGGATTAAGGGGTAAAACTTACTCAAGTTAAGAAAACCTAAATACTTTAGGGTAAAAGTCATAAAATGACCCTAAAATAAAGTTGAATCATTTATACCCCTGGGATACCAGAAACCCTAATTGGAACCCTGGAAAACCCTAAACCAAACCCTAGGGGCTTATGTGCAAAATTAGTCCACTTTTGGGCTAAAGTGCAAAAACCAAGCCAAATAAGTTCTTAAGTCCTTTGGTTCACAAAATGTGACTTGAAAGCAAAACCCAAGTTTTGGACCAAATGCAAAATGGACCTCATTTGAGTTTTGCTCTAAGTCTGAAAATCAGTGAATGGGCTCAACTTTGGGCTTTGTAACTTGCAAAGCATAGGGTTTTTGCCCTAGGTCACCACATCAAAGTTGAAGACCATTATAGGAGAACAACTTTGCTTAAGGTTGTGAGCTTAGTTGTTAAGAAGAATTTAGAGAAAACCAAGCCTAAAGTTGGGCTGTCAGGCTGTTATGTCTGAATTTTCAGACTAGCAGTGAACTGACATCAACTTCTAGCTCAGATTCAAGCATGATCCAGTGCTCAAATATGTTCAAGTCCTATAGTCGAATTGTAGATGGTATATTGCTCTACAATTTTGTTTAAGAAAGGCAATCGAGTTGCTGCACGAAATTGGACGTGGTGGGCTCTGGAAATTGGGCTGTCAGGTGCTCTGATAAGGTTGTTCCGATGGTACAGTGCATCGAGATAACAATCAGCTTCGCCGGCGATAAGAATGCCGCCGTGGCTCGATTTGGTCGTCGGCGGTCCCGGTAAAGAGTCCCCGGCGACGTGTCAATAAGTTACTGAGGTGGCAAACTCTAGGTAAACGGCGGCAACCCGTGCCCTCACCGGAAACCGCCGTAGGCTTGCCAGCGCATCCTCAGCTCGCAATTCTCCTCCAAATCCGGTCGACGGTCCTCCGCCGCGTGGCTTAACTTTTCTACCGTGTCTCCGTGACCTTCTCGGAACCCTCCGTGGCTCACCGGAGTTACTGCCACGTCGTTGGCCACGAATTCGCGAAACCAGTGCCTCTTCCTCCCCTCCGGCCGCCAGCGCAACTTGCTCCAATTGATCGCCGCCGCCCATGAACTCTATAAATTGAAGCCACCACACGCTCCGTATGGTAGCCAAGTACCTCGACGTCCAGTATTGCTCCCAGTGGTTCACCGACGAGCCTCAATTTCACGTTTCCCCCAAATCCACCCAAAACACCGCAAGAACTTAGCTCACCGTGGCCAGCTCGTTCTGGTACGTAGCCATTCAATTCAAGTGTTGTTTCCGAACCTCTCCATGCTTGTGTTGCTCACAGTGGCGTCCGTTTGCTTAGTCCGGCCATGGTTGTTTGGGAACGTGTGCTCCCATGCTCGGTTTCCACCGTGCACGTGGACCTGCCGTTCTCAGGGTGTTCGGGTTGCATTGGCGTGCGTTCCGGGCCGTTGTAGGTCCGTAAAGCCCCTCCGGTAGCTAGCTTGAACCATCGTCGCCGATCATGGCCAGTACGAATCACGGCAGGGATGACCGGGAGCGTGCTGTGACCAGGGGCTATCGCGGGGAAGAAATAGAACCTTGAGGGCGTTTCTGCAAATCGTCAGTGACTCGAAACAATAGTGAAAGGACCTTTTTCGGATTAGCCAGAAGCGCGAGGCCCTTTCTGCAAAGCCGCCAGGGGCGCGGCCGCGCGCGGGCGCTTTCCTCTCTGGCTTGGGCCGTCTGGGCCAGAATCGGCCCAGTCCTGTTTATCCCTTTCTTTTTCTTTTTCAGGAAAACTTTAGAAATGTGTAGAAAAATGTAGAAAAATGCTAAAATTGTGAAACTAATTTTCCTAGGTTTGTTATTTTCCATAGTATTTAATAAAAATAAGTTGGTGATTTTTGGTGAAAGTAAGAAATTTTAGGGTATTTGAAATAGTTAAAAGTCTTGGTTATAGATTTTTAGTTTAATTGATAAGTCCTAAAATGCCCAAAATTTTTATATGAATGTTATTCAATATTTAGAAGCCTTGGGTAGAGTTTGAACTGATTTGGACCTTGTTTGATCCCCAAACCCCAAAACACCCCCCTGCCCTATGAACTCCTTTACCGACTCCGGAAACCCTAAGTTCCCGGAACTCCGTGAAGGCAAGTTGTATTCAAGACGTAACTAATAAGTTTATGTTATCTTTGCATCCTCATGAGCATCCCATAGCATCCATTCTTATACCTATACATGGTTATGGTTAGAACGTGAAGAAGAGGTAGAAGTCCCCGAAGAGCAAGTGCAACCACCTTTGGACACTCAGGCCGGGAATAGTTTCTACTTCGACATTTGTGGATCCGAGCCTGAATCACCTGTTAACGAAGGCAAGCCCCGGTGCATTTGCCACCTCCCTTGATGTTTTTAAATCTTTCTCACTTGCTTGCTGCATTAAGTTATAGGAGTTGATTGTTAAACAATTCCTGCATTACCTTCCTTGATCACCTGTTTTACAAAAGCTTTTTGATGCTTAGCTTTGCCTTAGAAAAACAAAAGGTTTTGTTTTACAAAAGATGTTGTGGCAAAAGTGGGTGGGATGTTTTCAAAATAAAACTTGATGGTGGATCCATCATGGCCGTGATGGATTCAACATCGGAAAAGATGTACCTCTGCCAGGTACCAAGTTTTGGGTTAAATGATTAAGCTGAGACCGGGCGGGTGACTTGCACGAGAAGAGAGTCTCGGTGTAGTGTCTCCGTCTGAGTCGATTAAGGACCTTGTCGATGTAGGCTTGATGATCGAGGACCCTTTAACTGGTCACATGCCTCGTCATGGGTAAGCCTTGCCTCGGGCAGACTAAGGCCGGAATAAGATAACACGAAATGGGAGTGGAGCGGTGGCGAGAGTAGCGTGTACCCTCCGTGGCAAGAGGCTGGACGGTGGTGTATCTGTGCTCTCGGTTTGCGTGAACCTGATCCGGTCTTAAGAACCCCGGTGGCGGGTTGACATATGCAAGGGTTAAGTGCTACATATGTCGTGTGATTGGAGATCCTCAGCTGAGTATAATCGATTCGGATCGCCGTACCTTCGCGGTTATGAAGACTTGGTCACTGACCTACACGTAGCATTCCACTAAAGATGATGGGTTTTTGTTAAAGAAATTGGCTAGTACAGGACCAGTGATTGAACTAGGATAGAAAGAACTCTAGTGCAGGTAATTTTATTTAACTTGACAAATAAAACTGGATTTTTAAGGATCCACTTTAGTAAGCATTTCTGCAAAAACAGAGTCTTTGAATATTGAAAAGCCTTACCTTGACTCCCATATAACCAGCATACCCTTGAGAGTCTTTTTCTTTAGTCGGGTAAGACTTGCTGAGTATTCCATACTCAGGGTTTATCCCTTCGTTGTTTTTAGGTGAGGAAGTAGCAGACTTTTGCTACTTCTGTGCCAAGGTGGTTCCAAAAGAAGAAAATCAAGACTGAGGTGCGGGAGGACTCGGTCCTCCGTTTAGGATCTTTTGCTTTTAGCTTCTTGGGAGGAGTTTTTGCCTCCCTGGTTTGTATAAATAACTCCTATGCACTCACTTTTAAGCTGGTCTGTAAAATATAACTCAAGCTTACTTGTGAAATAAATGTAAGATTATGTAATTCGCTTCCGCATTTCTTTATCTCCGATGTTCTGTAATGTCTACAAGATGGGTGAGACGTTCCTGGTAAGGTAAGGAAAGATACCGAACTTGTCAAGTAGTTCAGGGGCACCTACAGGGTTGTCTGATGTCTGTGAGACAAGGACAACTGTAGGTGGGCCTAATTACTTGGGAGGTTCCGTCACAATGTGTGTGGGGACGGAGTGCCCTGCATGTCGTGTGTTTAGGTTTACCTTGCAAGGTTTAAAAACTCGATTCGAATCGTTGCTTCTCGCAGCTAATGAGACTGCTTGATCCATGCTGCTACATTGAGTAACAAGTGGAAATGAGGTGACTGGCAAAAGATTGATTGATATAATGTTGATACCATGTATGAATAGCTAGGTACTCATCTAGTTTAAAAAGGATCTTACTAAAACTTGAAAAGCTAAACTGATTTTAAACTCAGCTAGTGCTTTGGCAAACCAAACCCCTCAGCCCAACAGCTGCATGTCTAGAGGTAGAGGAGTAGACTCCTCACACCGGGTAAGTCTAGCTGAGTATTAGTATACTCAGCCTTGCTTGTGGCACAATTTTTGCAGGTACTCCTTAGGGTGATTGGTTGATGGTGTGACTTGGCCTCCATCCCTGCCACCGGGATAGACGGTCCAGTGGGTTATTGCTTCCGCAGGAGAGGACCAGGAGGAGTAGCGTGGCCAGGCTTCGCCATGTTACTCGGTTTTTCTCTGTTAGTTATTCCGCTGCATTAAAATTTATGGTTATTATTTCTGAAACTCCGATAATGTAATCACTAATGATACTTATTAAATTTGTGGTATTATGTTTTATTGTATTTCTCTGTGCCTCACCTTCGAGTGAGCTAGTGGTATTCGATCCTGGATAAGTGGCTTTATCGGACTAGATCCGAGGGACTGACGTTTTATTCCTATTAAGTGTGGTCTAGCCCCTAAGGTGAGACTTAGGCACTTAAGTTGGAATAATTCGGGCGGTTCCGCCACAGCTGGTATCAGAGCGAATACCATTATAGAGAAGTCAATAAGTCATGATTACCAACCTTTTCTAAAAGTAAAACTTGCTAGAAACCAATGTTGGATAGATCGTCAGGACGATAAGTTAGACTTAGGACGTGAAGCCTTAGGAAATAGATGGGTAGCTAGGTGGCTAGTTATTTAGGCCATAAAGGCTATTACTACTATTATTAAGGATGCTGTAGCAAGCACCCGAAAAATTAGTAAGGTCTGAGAAGACGACTAGAATGAGCATGCATCATGATTGTCGCATCATTGTCTCTTGTGCACCAACATGCTTCTCTCACCTTTATTCCAATTAATAAGAAATTGTGAATAATGTCTTGTATTGCTATGAACTGAAAAAATGTCTTATCCTGTGTGTCATGATAGTCTTGACTAGGTTGTGTTATGTGCTTCTCTTGTCTTGCTATCTAGGTGGTATTGCAATTGTTTAACCCTTTTTGTCAAAAAAAAAATGTTGCTTGTTTTGCCCATAAAAAGACCCCCACTTTAAACAACCTAGTGGTTAGCAAGTGAAACCAAAAAATCACCTGCTTATGTCAGTGTTTCTCTAGCCCTCGTGTGTTTTACCCTTGAAGTTACACCTGCACAACTTATAGACCCCATGCTTGACCGCTAGACCAACCCAAGTCTCCTTGTGCACTTGTTGTGTCAAAAAAAATGTTGTCGGCGTCTAGTTGCACAAACCCTATCAAGGCCATGTTTCTTTCCATAAATCCTTGCCCCAAAAACTTCATAGCATTTCTGTTGATCATCCTAGCTGATCCTGTTTACATACCTCTCCTTTCACCTAGATCTGGTAATCTTTCCCTTGCGAATCATGTTGTGGCTTTATCATCTAAATCTCTGGATCCTTTAATGATTCTGCCCTATTATCTAGTTATCTGCTATAACCTGTTCTCAAGTATCGGATGCCGATCTTGCCTAAATCTCTCATTTCTGGTCATTCTCATACCCCCTTCTCCGAGGATCATGACACTTGTTTTATCAATTTATCTCTAACGACATATCCATGTGGATTAATGGATGTTGTTGTTATCTTTGGATCTCTCATGTCTCTAAAGCTTATCAATCTCGATCTCATGGTTGGTTCCTCCTCATATTAAATATCGTATCAATCTTTAGCGGATAATCCCTGTGATGATCAAAAATAATTCCCTGAGTTGAAGAAAATTCTCATG
Organism: Zea mays; assembly: GCF_902167145.1. Lineage (NCBI taxonomy): Eukaryota > Viridiplantae > Streptophyta > Magnoliopsida > Poales > Poaceae > Zea > Zea mays. The sequence goes on along the minus strand of NW_023367066.1, from coordinate 10,601 downwards.
TGATGTTCTTTTGCCAATAATCTCTGCTTCGACTCCGATCACATTCTTATTTTCTGAGCCATACTCTCATGGGCTCCATATCTGCTACGTGGATTTGTCGTTGGTTACGTTTGGTAATGGCGTCATGACTAACGATGATGGTGCCGCGACGAAACCGAGAGCCTACTATGGTGCACACATGGTTGAGCTACTCGGCACGCGCTGGTTATCGCGGTTAATAGTCGTGGTCCATTACGAGACTATACTGATGTGCTATCTTTGTGGATATCTCTCAAAGTGATCGCTGCATTTTGTCTCAACATGCCGCGATATTCTATCCAAATCTATCTTCAGTATCTTGTCAGATACCCTCTCACGAATTTAAATCTATCTTCAGCCTAGAGTTACATGCTTCTCCACCCTTAAAGATCCTCATTCGAATCTCGGGACGAGATTCTTTTAAGGGGGGAAGGCTGTGACACCCCAAGTGTTTATTTCGTATTATGTCGAGAGATTTATCCTAATCTCGGATGCTCAGTGAAAATTTCTATTTCTCGATCGTGCCTATCTCTGTTTATCAGGCTTTCTCTTGGAAGTTCACCGAATTCAGAGTTATTCGATCGCGAGAAAAGCCAATTTTGGAGCGTGTTAAAACTTTTATTTCTCGAAACGAATGCAAATTCGAAAGTCAATATCGTCCCGTAACTCCTGTCCAGACTCATTATTCGGACTCTTGATAGTTGTGATATATCCGATCTATGTCCGAATCCGTTGTCTCGATAGTCAGTCTACGTCCAAATACTTAATCTGAATCCGCATTCTCCGCAGGATCTTTGTGTGAACCTCTAATTAATTCTTATGAAACTCGACTTGTTTTCTATATATCATCATTCATCTCTATCCATCAAGTGTATTCTAAAGATTTCTAGAAGGTTGAACGAAATACTCACATGAAAAGATAAATCCTATACTTGCTTGAAACTTCTCGTTTGAACAAATGTAAATTTTGAAATTCGACCAAGTCTTGCATCTTACTCAAACAACTCTATATCAACTTTACAACAAAAGTTATTAAGGGTTCATGTAGAGAAAATGCCAAGAAAATACCCCGAATGCCTTAAAAAATAATTTGAAGCTTTATAATGATGCTACCTTGACCAAAGTAAAACTTTAATTTATATTCAAGATATGAGGTTTGACCTTTAATAAACATTGTAGAACCTGTGTAATACAACAAATTTATATTTAAACCAAGCCTTGATTCAATTTCTAAGTATCTCAAACAGTGACATCAAGACAGAATAAAAATCTGATTTCTGAATTCGAATTCTTCTAAGTCTGAAATCAGCATCGTTCGGGTTGACGTCTCGCGTTCCCAAATTTTGTTGAACAACTCAAGTTTCCCCAAATACAAAAGTTGTTAATAACTAATAGGGGCACAACATAGTAAAAGATGGCATTCATCCGATTTCGTTTGACATGCTTTGACATTCAGTTTCACGAGTTTCCACTATTTTCTAACCCACTGACAAACCAATTTTCGTGGGTCTATAACTCTCTAACCAGTGCCCGAATCACCTCATGTCCTTTACAACAAATGTAGAGTATAAATCAAGGAAGATATTTTGTGCAGCAACCAAGATCCGATTCCAAGCGGAAAATGCCAAAACACGTCGTTCAAAGTTGTCACTGCAGCACCTGCCACCTGCTAGTGCAGTCTGACATGTCTAGAGCTTGGCTCTATAAATGGCAGCCCACCCTCTCCCTTCTCCCACACACACTCCCTTCCCTTCTCTGTTCGGCTGAGCAGGGAGCTCCCTCCCCATGGCGCCCCTTTCTTCCACCTCCGGCAGCAGGGATCGGCTCCCATGGCGCCCCAGAGAGTCCTATGAGCTGCATCTCCATTCCAGCCATGGCAGCCTCCCTGTTGTTCACGTCAAGGTTGAAGAAGACGCCTAGTGCTATGACAGGTGGGCCCAAGGCGAGATTTGAGTACACAAGTTGCAGATTTTTGTGTTGTGTTCAAAAATTCATATCTCGAGTTTGGAGCTCCTAAAATCGTGAAACTTGTTTTGTTGGCTTCCTTATGAAATGCTCTAACTATTGGATCTATATGTTGGTATGTTTTAGTGGAAAAGTTTTCTGTAGAAATTCGTATTTAAAAACTGGTTAGAGAATAAATGAACTTGCTTCTCTCCATAGTTTTTATTTATAAAAATCCAAAATGATGAAACTTGTTTGTTAGTTAGATGTTGTCATACTCTATATAAGAAAAATATAAAACTTGTAGGTTGTTCACTGTTTCTTCGTGTGTTAATTTAAACATGTTAAATAGGAAAAAGATGATTGTTTTTATTGTTATTTTTAGATCTGTATCTCTAGTGCTCCAAATGGATTCAAATTTTTACAGTAGACTCTTGTTCTGATGCTTGGTGACTGGTAAATTTCATGAATTTTGGTGCATGTATGATTAAGTTAGTGATTTAACTTGTTTAATGCACCTTAAGTAGTTTCAAATGGTTATAAATAATATAGGATGTAAAAATAGAAAATGGTGTTCCATTGTTCTCTCATAATATTATAGTAGCCTAAGAAAACTTAACATGGTCATGCATCCACAGAACATAATTAGTTTTAGATTTGACTGCTCTCACATGCTTTATTGCATTAACAAATTGTTATTTTTATAGTAAAAAAATATAAAATCTGAGCATGTGAAATTTATACATTAGTCATGATTGTCATTACCTATGCTTCATAAAAATGCCAGCCCCAAATTAGGTAGTTTCATATGGTGCTAAAAAACACCCATTTTATAATTATAAGAACAATTAGAGAAAAAATTAGAAGTAAATAAAAACGTGCATGTTTTTTTGAAATGCTAAAGTATCTCAATATAATTGAAACTTGATAACTAAGTCATAATGATTTAAACTTGAGAAATTGGTGGTAGTAGTCCTCTCCATGATTTAATTGATGATTGAGTTGAGTGCTATTGTGATAGCAAACTGTAATTCCTGCACGTACAGTTTTAGTTGTGCGATTAATCTAGTTAAGTAAAGTATGTTTTCTGTAGATATGGGCTATGTAAAAGTTATAGTTCACTTGGTATCTAGCTTGTCCTAAAAATGCATGAGCTAAGAATTGATTGTTTAGAAGCTATACTTTTCACAAGTTCAGTAACTGAATCTGTCCAATTTCTGAACAGATTTCAGAGATTGCAATGGTTGCTTAATTTAATGTTGAAATCAGTATTGGTGGTCACAAGAAAGTTGTAGATAACTTTATTAACTTTCTTGTGTTAAAATTTGACAGCCATAAGTCTGATCGTTTAGAAGTTATGCTTTTCGCAGTTAGTAACTGAATCTGTCCAATTCCTGTACAGATTCAGAGGTCGCATTGTTGCTTAAGTTAAGTTTAGAATCAGTCCTTATCAATTATAAGAAAGTTGTAGATAAGTTCTTATCTTACTTGTGTTTAATTGTCATGACAAAACCTGATAGTTTGAGAGTTATGAATTTTATAAGAGGATTGCCGTATTCTGTCCACTGTCAGAACAAATTTAGAAAACTGTATTGTTTGATTTAGTTAAATATAGAATCACTTCTTGGTGTTTATAAAAGTTATGTAGTAAGTTTTCCAAGCTTTCCAAAAAGTCTTGAATCACCCTTTTTGGTGGTCTAAAGATTAAGTTATAGGCATTTGAAGTGTGAAGTCTGAATCTGTCCAAATCTGGACAGCAAAGCCTTCCTAGTGTCTTTTAACCACGATACATTTTAAATCAACCTGAGTTGTTATAATTGATTTGTAGACAATTTAATTATCTTTCCAGAAAGTTTAAGATCAAATGATTTGGATGTCTGAGTCTCTAGTTATGAATTTTTGAAGGCATAAGTCTGAATCTGCCCAAATCTGAATAAAGCTATCGTTTATCACTATTTAACCTTATTAAGTGTCTAATCACCTTGAGATGATAATACCAAAGTTGTAGAGAACTTCTTAGACTTTCCAAAGGTATTTGATCACTATTTTTAGATGAATATCTTGTGAGTTACGACTGAAACAAGTAAATGTTGTGCTGCTGTCCTAACCTTGTTGATTATGGTTGATTGCTCTACTCTCTTGTCTTGCTTGAGTATGATTGATAGTGTTATCTCATGATCCCTATATTAGAAGACTATATAATTGAAGATATACAAGTAACTAGAGCAGTAGTAAAAAATGGTTGACGTCTAGTAAGAAATTAGCTTCGATCAACGTCAGTGTAGCAAGTGTCACTCTATGGACGAGAAACGAAATTAATGAGATGTTACCATTTCTAATAATTGTGCTGCTAATCTGAGTATACTAAATAACCAACCTCAATAGATTAGTATAATAAGCAGTGTGATTAGGCTATCACTTTCTTGTGTGTCCTTGGATGTATGCTTGCATTAGAGTATTGAGAACAATTGTAAAACCCGATTAAGTGACTATTCCTTTTTAACTAAGTTTATCTATATAGAAGCCATGGCAAATTTATGTGTACTTAACTAGTATAATAATGAAGGAACTAAGGAAAAATTTGAGCGAATGTGATAAATGCTTGCACATGTGATGCCGTGTTGCGCTAGTTAATTCTAGAAAGTAATTGTCGTCTTTCTAATGGTATTGATTACGTAGGCACGATGACGTGTGGATAACTAGTGCTAGTGTGTGATTGTTTACGGTGTCTACGATTAATGTTTAGTTTGCTACCATCTTTGGGATTGTCTTGTGATATATTTCATCATATTAATAATGCATCTTGCATCTCATTTAGGACCGAGAGATGATGATCGTGCAAGTGATGTGGTGTCAACCACAAGATGCAGTTGGTGGACGACCCAGAGAAGGATTGGACTTGACCAGTGGATGCTCGCCAAGCGAGTGCACCCAGCAAACATTGTCTAAGTGTTAAATAAAGGCAAGCCCCGGTTTATGCATAACCGTTTATATATGCTATTTTACTACACTTAATGTTTGTAGGCTTGTACTGTGCACTTAAGTGTAGGAGTTGCCTGAAACCCTAGTTGCATTACCTCAGGGTTCCTATTGAGATGGACACTAGTATGCTAGGTCGAGTAGCTGCTTACTAATTAGGGATCTCGGTAGAAGTCGAGTGATTTTTCTAGCACTCGCGCGAGGTCAGGAATTGGTTGTATCCATTTTGATATCATAATGATGGTGGTCTGTGGACAACGGTCCATGGGGATGCGTTGTCTACAAGACAGAAATTGGAATAAGGATTAAGGTGTGGTACCGTGAGTCAAGCGTTTGAACGTACTAAACACATACCGAGAAATATGGTAAATCGGTAAGCCTAGTACCTGAGTGAACCTGCCCGCAGACATATCCCCTCACGCGACCTGAGACGAGGTCTCCCATTCGGTTATGGTGGGTACAAGTGCGGCAGCACGACGGCCAGTCGGGGTCAGTGGGGCATTGTACGCCAAGGCGGTGAGCCCTGATCTGTTGCCAGGAATCGATGGGGACGGTTGATGTGTGTGGGGACGGAGGCCCCTGCATGTCGTGTGTTTAGGTTTACCTTGCAAGGTTTAAAAACTCGATTCGAATCGTCTGCTTCTCGCAGCTAATGAGACTGCTTGATCCATGCTGCTACATTGAGTAACAAGTGGAAATGAGGTGACTGGCAAAAGATGTTGATTGATATAATGTTTGATACCATGTATGAATAGCTAGGTACTCATCTAGTTAAAAAAGGATCTTACTAAAACTTGAAAAGCTAAAACTTGATTTTAAACTCAGCTAGTGCTTTTGGCAAACCAAACCCTCAGCCCAACAGCTGCAGTCTAGAGGTAGAGGAGTAGACTCCTCACACGGGTAAGTCTAGCTGAGTATTAGTATACTCAGCCTTGCTTGTGGCACAATTTTTTGCAGGTACTCCTTAGGGTGATTGGTTGATGGTGTGACTTGGCCTCCATCCCTGCCACCGGGATAGACGGTCCAGTGGGTTATTGCTTCAGGGAGAGGACCAGGAGGAGTAGCGTGGCCAGGCTTCGCCAGTTACTCGGTTTTTCTCTGTTAGTTATTCCGCTGCATTAAATTTATGGTTATTATTTCTGAACTCCGATAATGTAATCACTAATGATATTATTAAATTTGTGGTATTATGTTTTATTGTATTTCTCTGTGCCTCACCTTCGAGTGAGCTAGTGGTATTCGATCCTGGATAAGTGGCTTTATCGGACTAGATCCGAGGGACTGACGTTTTATTCCTATTTAAGTTGGTCTAGCCCCTAAGGTGAGACTTAGGCACTTAAGTTGGAATAATTCGGCGGTCCGCCACAATGGTTTCCACCAGAAATCCAAGAATGTAATCTATGGCAAGGAAACATATGTGGGGTGAGGTGTACGAGCCTCTGGTCGATGATCAATGGCCACACAACCCCCATTTTGCCGAAAATAGCCATGAACGACCATTTTCAATAATACCGAAGGCTAACACGTACGAGTTTTTGACCAAGAAATGGTCTCCACCAAAAATCCAAGAATGTGATCTATGGCAAGGAAACATATGTGGGGTGAGATTTATGAGCCTCTAGTCGATGATAAATGGCCACACAACCCCCATTTTTTTATGAAAATAGCCATGAGCGACCATTTTCAATAATATTAGAGGCTAAGACCTACGGATTTTTGACCAAGAAATGGTCTCCACCAGAAATCCAAGAATGTGATCTATGGCAAGGAAACATATGTGGGGTGAGGTGTATGAGCCTATGGTCGATGATCAATGGCCACACAACCCCCATTTTTGTCGAAAATAGCCATGAATGACCATTTACAATAATACCGAAGGCTAACACCTACGGATTTTTGACCAAGAAATGGTCTCCACCAGAAATCCAAGAATGTGATCTATGGCAAGGAAACATATGTGGGGTGAGGTGTATGAGCCTCTGGTCGATGATCAATGGCCACACAACCCCCATTTTTGTCGAAAATAGCCATGAACGACCATTTTCAATAATATCGAAGGCTAACACCTACGGATTTTTGACCAAGAAATGGTCTCCACCAGAAATCCAAGAATGTGATCTACGACAAGGAAACATTTGTGGGGTGAGGTGTATGAGCCTCTGGTCGACGATCAATGGCCACACAACCCCCATTTTGCCGAAAATAGCCATGAATGACCATTTTCAATAATACCGAAGGCTAACACGTACGAGTTTTTAACCAAGAAATGGCTTCCACCAGAAATCCAAGAATGTAATCTATGGCAAGGAAACATATGTGGGGTGAGGTTTATGAGCCTCTAGTCGATGATAAATGGCCACACAACCCCCATTTTTTATGAAAATAGCCATGAGCGACCTTGAAAATAGCCATGAGCGACCATTTTCAATAATACTAGAGGCTAACACCTACGGATTTTAGACCAAGAAATGGTCTCCACCAGAAATCCAAGAATGTGATCTACGACAAGGAAACATATGTGGGGTGAGGTGTATGAGCCTCTGGTCGACGATCAATGGCCACACAACCCCCATTTTGCCGAAAATAGCCATGAATGACCATTTTCAATAATACCGAAGGCTAACACGTACGAGTTTTTAACCAAGAAATGGCTTCCACCAGAAATCCAAGAATGTAATCTATGGCAAGGAAACATATGTGGGGTGAGGTTTATGAGCCTCTAGTCGATGATAAATGGCCACACAACCCCCATTTTTTATGAAAATAGCCATGAGCGACCTTGAAAATAGCCATGAGCGACCATTTTCAATAATACTAGAGGCTAACACCTACGGATTTTAGACCAAGAAATGGTCTCCACCAGAAATCCAAGAATGTGATCTATGGCAAGGAAACATATGTGGGGTGAGGTGTATGAGCGTCTGGTCGATGATCAATGGACACACAACCCCCATTTTTGTCGAAAATAGCCATGAACGACCATTTTCAATAATACCGAAGGCTAACACCTACGGATTTTTGACCAAGAAATGGTCTCCACCAATAATCCAAGAATGTGATTTATGGCAAAGAAACATATGTGGGGTGAGGTGTATGAGCCTCTGGTCGACGATCAATGGCCACACAACCCTAATTTTTGTCGAAAATAGCCATGAACGACCATTTTCAATGACACTGAAGGCTAACACCTACGGATTTTTGACCAAGAAATGGTCTCCACCATAAATCCAAGAATGTGATCTATGGCAAGGAAACATATGTGTAGTGAGGTGTATGAGCCTCTGGTCGAAGATCAATGGCCACACAACCCCCATTTTTGTCGAAAATAGCCATGAATGACCATTTTCAAAAATACCAAAGGCTAACACGTACGGATTTTTGACCAAGAAATGGTCTCCACCAGAAATCCAAGAATGTGATCTATGGCAAGGAAACATATGTGGGGTGAGGTGTACGAGCCTCTGGTCGATGATCAATGGCCACACAACCCCCATTTTGCCGAAAATAGCCATGAACGACCATTTTCAATAATACCGAAGGCTAACACGTACGAGTTTTTAACCAAGAAATGGTCTCCACCAGAAATCCAAGAATGTGATCTATGGCAATGAAACATATGTGGGGTGAGGTTTATGAGCCTCTAGTCGATGATAAATGGCCACACAACCCCCATTTTTTATGAAAATAGCCATGAGCGACCTTGAAAATAGCCATGAGCGACCATTTTCAATAATACTAGAGGCTAACACCTACGGATTTTAGACCAAGAAATGGTCTCCACCAGAAATCCAAGAATGTGATCTATGGCAAGGAAACATATGTGGGGTGAGGTGTATGAGCGTCTGGTCGATGATCAATGGCCACACAACCCCCATTTTTGTCGAAAATAGCCATGAACGACCATTTTCAATAATACCTAAGGCTAACACCTACGGATTTTTGACCAAGAAATGGTCTCCACCAGAAATCCAAGAATGTGATCTATGGCAAGGAAACATATGTGGGGTGAGGTGTATGAGCCTCTGGTCGACGATCAATGGCCACACAACCCTAATTTTTGTCGAAAATAGCCATGAACGACCATTTTCAATGACACTGAAGGCTAACACCTACGGATTTTTGACCAAGAAATGGTCTCCACCATAAATCCAAGAATGTGATCTATGGCAAGGAAACATATGTGTAGTGAGGTGTATGAGCCTCTGGTCGAAGATCAATGGCCACACAACCCCCATTTTTTGTCGAAAATAGCCATGAATGACCATTTTCAAAAATACCAAAGGCTAACACATTCGGATTTTTGCCCAAGAAATGGTCTCCACCAGAAATCCAAGAATGTGATCTATGGCAAGGAAACATATGTGGGGTGAGGTGTACGAGCCTCTGGTCGATGATCAATGGCCACAGAACCCCCATTTTGCCGAAAATAGCCATGAACGACCATTTTCAATAATACCGAAGGCTAACACGTACGAGTTTTTGACCAAGAAATGGTCTCCACCAAAAATCCAAGAATGTGATCTATGGCAAGGAAACATATGTGGGGTGAGATTTATGAGCCTCTAGTCGATGATAAATGGCCACACAACCCCCATTTTTTTATGAAAATAGCCATGAGCGACCATTTTCAATAATATTAGAGGCTAAGACCTACGGATTTTTTGACCAAGAAATGGTCTCCACCAGAAATCCAAGAATGTGATCTATGGCAAGGAAACATATGTGGGGTGAGGTGTATGAGCCTCTGGTCGATGATCAATGGCCACACAACCCCCATTTTTGTCGAAAATAGCCATGAATGACCATTTACAATAATACCGAAGGCTAACACCTACGGATTTTTGACCAAGAAATGGTCTCCACCAGAAATCCAAGAATGTGATCTATGGCAAGGAAACATATGTGGGGTGAGGTGTATGAGCCTCTGGTCGATGATCAATGGCCACACAACCCCCATTTTTGTCGAAAATAGCCATGAACGACCATTTTCAATAATATCGAAGGCTAACACCTACGGATTTTTGACCAAGAAATGGTCTCCACCAGAAATCCAAGAATGTGATCTACGACAAGGAAACATATGTGGGGTGAGGTGTATGAGCCTCTGGTCGACGATCAATGGCCACACAACCCCCATTTTGCCGAAAATAGCCATGAATGACCATTTTCAATAATACCGAAGGCTAACACGTACGAGTTTTTAACCAAGAAATGGTTTCCACCAGAAATCCAAGAATGTAATCTATGGCAAGGAAACATATGTGGGGTGAGGTTTATGAGCCTCTAGTCGATGATAAATGGCCACACAACCCCCATTTTTTATGAAAATAGCCATGAGCGACCTTGAAAATAGCCATGAGCGACCATTTTCAATAATATTAGAGGCTAAGACCTACGGATTTTGACCAAGAAATGGTCTCCACCAGAAATCCAAGAATGTGATCTATGGCAAGGAAACATATGTGGGGTGAGGTGTATGAGCCTCTGGTCGATGATCAATGGCCACACAACCCCCATTTTTGTCGAAAATAGCCATGAATGACCATTTACAATAATACCGAAGGCTAACACCTACGGAATTTTTGACCAAGAAATGGTCTCCACCAGAAATCCAAGAATGTGATCTATGGCAAGGAAACATATGTGGGGTGAGGTGTATG
>NW_023367065.1:0-56555 GCF_902167145.1 Zea mays | reverse complement strand
GAAAAATGGGGGTTGTGTGGCAATTGATCATCGACCAGAGGCTCATACACCTCACCCCACATATGTTTCCTTGCCATAGATCACATTCTTGGATTTCTGGTGGAGACCATTTCTTGGTCAAAAATCCGTACGTGTTAGCCTTTGGTATTTTTGAAAATGGTCATTCATGGCTATTTTCGACAAAAATGGGGGTTGTGTGGCCATTGATCATCGACTAGAGGCTCATACACCTCACCCCACATATGTTTCCTTGCCATAGATCACATTCTTGGATTTCTGGTGGAGACCATTTCTTGGTCAAAAATCCGTAGGTGTTAGCCTTCGGTATTATTGTAAATGGTCATTCATGGCTATTTTCGACAAAAATGGGGGTTGTGTGGCCATTGATCATCGACCAGAGGCTCATACACCTCACCCCACATATGTTTCCTTGCCATAGATCACATTCTTGGATTTCTGGTGGAGACCATTTCTTGGTCAAAAATCCGTAGGTCTTAGCCTCTAGTATTATTGAAAATGGTCTCTCATGGCTATTTTCATAAAAATTGGGGGTTGTGTGGCCATTGATCATCGACCAGAGGCTCGTACACCTCACCCCACATATGTTTCCTTGCCATAGATCACATTCTTGGATTTCTGGTGGAGACCATTTCTTGGTCAAAAATCCGTAGGTGTTAGCCTTCGATATTATTGAAAATGGTCGTTCATGGCTATTTTCGACAAAAATGGGGGTTGTGTGGCCATTGATCATCGACCAGAGGCTCATACACCTCACCCCACATATGTTTCCTTGCCATAGATCACATTCTTGGATTTCTGGTGGAGACCATTTCTTGGTCAAAAATCCGTAGGTCTTAGCCTCTAATATTATTGAAAATGGTCGCTCATGGCTATTTTCATAAAAAATGGGGGTTGTGTGGCCATTTATCATCGACTAGGGGCTCATAAATCTCACCCCACATATGTTTCCTTGCCATAGATCACATTCTTGGATTTCTGGTGGAGACCATTTCTTGGTCAAAAATCCGTACGTGTTAGCCTTCGGTATTATTGAAAATGGTCGTTCATGGCTATTTTCGACAAAAATGGGGGTTGTGTGGCCATTGATCATCGACCAGACGCTCATACACCTCACCCCACATATGTTTCCTTGCCATAGATCACATTCTTGGATTTCTGGTGGAGACCATTTCTTGGTCTAAAATCCGTAGGTGTTAGCCTCTAGTATTATTGAAAATGGTCGCTCATGGCTATTTTCAAGGTCGCTCATGGCTATTTTCATAAAAATGGGGGTTGTGTGGCCATTTATCATCGACTAGAGGCTCATAAACCTCACCCCACATATGTTTCCTTGCCATAGATTACATTCTTGGATTTCTGGTGGAAACCATTTCTTGGTTAAAAACTCGTACGTGTTAGTCTTCGGTATTATTGAAAATGGTCATTCATGGCTATTTTCGGCAAAATGGGGGTTGTGTGGCCATTGATCGTCGACCAGAGGCTCATACACCTCACCCCACATATGTTTCCTTGTCGTAGATCACATTCTTGGATTTCTGGTGGAGACCATTTCTTGGTCAAAAATCCGTAGGTGTTAGCCTTCGATATTATTGAAATGGTCGTTCATGGCTATTTTCGACAAAAATGGGGGTTGTGTGGCCATTGATCATCGACCATAGGCTCATACACCTCACCCCACATATGTTTCCTTGCCATAGATCACATTCTTGGATTTCTGGTGGAGACCATTTCTTGGTCAAAAATCCGTAGGTGTTAGCCTTCGGTATTATTGTAAATGGTCATTCATGGCTATTTTCGACAAAAAATGGGGGTTGTGTGGCCATTGATCATCGACGAGAGGCTCATACACCTCACCCCACATATGTTTCCTTGCCATAGATCACATTCTTGGATTTCTGGTGGAGACCATTTCTTGGTAAAAAATCCGTAGGTCTTAGCCTCTAGTATTATTGAAAATGGTCGCTCATGGCTATTTTCATAAAAAATGGGGGTTGTGTGGCCATTGATCATCGACCAAGCCATGAACGACCATTTTCAAAAATACCAAAGGCTAACACGTACGGATTTTTGACCAAGAAATGGTCTCCACCAGAAATCCAAGAATGTGATCTATGGCAAGGAAACATATGTGGGGTGAGGTTTATGAACCTCTAGTCGATGAAAATGGCCACACAACCCCCATTTTTTATGAAAATAGCCATGAGCGACCTTGAAAATAGCCATGAGCGACCATTTTCAATAATACTAGAGGCTAACACCTACGGATTTTAGACCAAGAAATGGTCCCCACCAGAAATCCAAGAATGTGATCTATGGCAAGGAAACATATGTGGGGTGAGGTGTATGAGCGTCTGGTCGATGATCAATGGCCACACAACCCCCATTTTTGTCGAAAATAGCCATGAACGACCATTTTCAATAATACCGAAGGCTAACACCTACAGATTTTTGACCAAGAAATGGTCTCCACCAGAAATCCAAGAATGTGATCTATGGCAAGGAAACATATGTGGGGTGAGGTGTATGAGCCTCTGGTCGATGATCAATGGCCACACAACCCCCATTTTTGTCGAAAATAGCCATGAACGACCATTTTCAATAATATCGAAGGCTAACACCTACGGATTTTTGACCAAGAAATGGTCTCCACCAGAAATCCAAGAATGTGATCTACGACAAGGAAACATATGTGGGGTGAGGTGTATGAGCCTCTGGTCGACGATCAATGGCCACAGAACCCCCATTTTGCCGAAAATAACCATGAGCGACCATTTTCAATAATATTAGAGGCTAAGACCTACGGATTTTTGACCAAGAAATGGTCTCCACCAGAAATCCAATAATGTGATCTATGGCGAGGAAACATATGTGGGGTGAGGTGTATGAGCCTCTGGTCGATGATCAATGGCCACACAACCCCCATTTTTGTCGAAAATAGCCATGAACGACCATTTTCAATAATACCGAAGGCTAACACCTACGGATTTTTGACCAAGAAATGGTCTCCACCAGAAATCCAAGAATGTGATCTATGGCAAGGAAACATATGTGGGGTGAGGTGTACGAGCCTCTGGTCGATGATCAATGGCCACAGAACCCCCATTTTGCCGAAAATAGCCATGAACGACCATTTTCAATAATACCGAAGACTAACACCTACGGATTTTTGACCAAGAATGGTCTCCACCAGAAATCCAAGAATGTGATCTATGGCAAGGAAACATATGTGGGGTGAGGTGTACGAGCCTCTGGTCGATGATCAATGGCCACAGAACCCCCATTTTGCCGAAAATAGCCATGAACGACCATTTTCAATAATACCGAAGGCTAACACGTACGAGTTTTTGACCAAGAAATGGTCTCCACCAGAAATCCAAGAATGTGATCTATGGCAAGGAAACATATGTGGGGTGAGGTGTATGAGCCTCTGGTCGATGATCAATGGCCACACAACCCCCATTTTTGTCGAAAATAGCCATGAACGACCATTTTCAATAATATCGAAGGCTAACACCTACGGTTTTTTGACCAAGAAATGGTCTCCACCAGAAATCCAAGAATGTGATCTACAACAAGGAAACATATGTGGGGTGAGGTGTATGAGCCTCTGGTCAACGATCAATGGCCACACAACCCCCATTTTGCCGAAAATAGCCATGAATGACCATTTTCAATAATACTGAAGGCTAACACGTACGCGTTTTTAACCAAGAAATGGTTTCCACCAGAAATCCAAGAATGTAATCTATGGCAAGGAAACATATGTGGGGTGAGGTTTATGAGCCTCTAGTCGATGATAAATGGCCACACAACCCCCATTTTTTATGACAATAGCCATGAGCGACCTTGAAAATAGCCATGAGTGACTATTTTCAATAATACTAGAGGCTAACACCTATGGATTTTAGACCAAGAAATGGTCTCCACCAGAAATCCAAGAATGTGATCTATGGCAAGGAAACAAATGTGGGGTGAGGTGTATGAGCGTCTGGTCGATGATCAATGGCCACACAACCCCCATTTTTGTCGAAAATAGCCATGAACGACCATTTTCAATAATACCGAAGGCTAACACCTACGGATTTTTGACCAAGAAATGGTCTCCACCAGAAATCCAAGAATGTGTTCTATGGCAAGGAAACATATGTGGGGTGAGGTGTATGAGCCTCTAGTCGATGATCAATGGCCACACAACCCCCATTTTTGTCGAAAATAGCCATGAATGACCATTTTCAAAAATACCAAAGGCTAACACGTATGGATTTTTGACCAAGAAATGGTCTCCACCAGGAATCCAAGAATGTGATCTATGGCAAGGAAACATATGTGGGGTGAGTTGTATGATCCTCTGGTCGGTGATCAATGGCCACACAACCCCCATTTTGCCGAAAATAGCCATGAACGACTATTTTCAATAATACCGAAGGCTAACACGTACGAGTTTTTAACCAAGAAATGGTCTCCACCAGAAATCCAAGAATGTGATCTATGGCAAGGAAACATATGTGGGGTGAGGTTTATGAGCCTCTAGGTGATGATAAATGGCCACACAACCCCCATTTTTTATGAAAATAGCCATGAGCGACCATTTTCAATAATACTAGAGGCTAAGACCTACGGATTTTAGACCAAGAAATGGTCTCCACCAGAAATCCAAGAATGTGATCTATGGCAAGGAAACATATGTGGGGTGAGGTGTATGAGCATCTGGTCGATGATCAATGGCCACACACCCCCATTTTTGTCGAAAATAGCCATGAACGACCATTTTCAATAATACCGAAGGCTAACACCTACGGATTTTTGACCAAGAAATGGTCTCCACCAGAAATCCAAGAATGTGATCTATGGCAAGGAAACATATGTGGGGTGAGGTGTATGAGCCTCTAGTCGATGATCAATGGCCACACAACCCCCATTTTTGTCGAAAATAGCCATGAACGACCATTTTCAATAATACCGAAGGCTAACACCTACGGATTTTTGACCAAGAAATGGTCTCCACCAGAAATCCAAGAATGTGATCTATGGCAAGGAAACATATGTGGGGTGAGGTGTATGAGCCTCTGGTCGATGATCAATGGCCACACAACCCCCATTTTGCCGAAAATAGCCATGAATGACCATTTTCAATAATACCGAAGGCTAACACGTACGAGTTTTTAACCAAGAAATGGTTTCCACCAGAAATCCAAGAATGTAATCTATGGCAAGGAAACATATGTGGGGTGAGGTTTATGAGCCTCTAGTCGATGATAAATGGCCACACAACCCCCATTTTTTATGAAAATAGCCATGAGCGACCTTGAAAATAGCCATGAGCGACCATTTTCAATAATACTAGAGGCTAACACCTACGGATTTTAGACCAAGAAATGGTCTCCACCAGAAATCCAAGAATGTGATCTATGGCAAGGAAACATATGTGGGGTGAGGTGTATGAGCGTCTGGTCGATGATCAATGGCCACACAACCCCCATTTTTGTCGAAAATAGCCATGAACGACCATTTTCAATAATACCGAAGGCTAACACCTACGGATTTTTGACCAAGAAATGTCTGCACCAGAAATCCAAGAATGTGATCTATGGCAAGGAAACATATGTGGGGTGAGGTGTATGAGCCTCTAGTCGATGATCAATGGCCACACAACCCCCATTTTTGTCGAAAATAGCCATGAATGACCATTTTCAAAAATACCAAAGGCTAACACGTACGGATTTTTAACCAAGAAATGGTCTCCACCAGAAATCCAAGAATGTGATCTATGGCAAGGAAATATATGTGGGGTGAGGTGTACGAGCCTCTGGTTGATGATCAATGGCCACACAACCCCCATTTTGCCGAAAATAGCCATGAATGACCATTTTCAATAATACCGAAGGCTAACACGTACGAGTTTTTAACCAAGAAATGGTTTCCACCAGAAATCCAAGAATGTAATCTATGGCAAGGAAACATATGTGGGGTGAGGTTTATGAGCCTCTAGTCGATGAGAAATGGCCACACAACCCCCATTTTTTATGAAAATAGCCATGAGCGACCTTGAAAATAGCCATGAGCGACCATTTTCAATAATACTAGAGGCTAACACCTACGGATTTTAGAACAAGAAATGGTCTTCACCAGAAATCCAAGAATGTGATCTATGGCAAGGAAACATATGTGGGGTGAGGTGTATGAGCGTCTGGTCGATGATCAATGGCCACACAACCCCCATTTTTGTCGAAAATAGCCATGAACGACCATTTTCAATAATACCGAAGGCTAACACCTACGGATTTTTGACCAAGAAATGGTCTCCACCAGAAATCCAAGAATGTGATCTATGGCAAGGAAACATATGTGGGGTGAGGTGTATGAGCCTCTGGTCGACGATCAATGGCCACACAACCCTAATTTTTGTCTAAAATAGCCATGAACGACCATTTTCAATGACACTGAAGGCTAACACCTACGGATTTTTGACCAAGAAATGGTCTCCACCATAAATCCAAGAATGTGATCTATGGCAAGGAAACATATGTGTAGTGAGGTGTATGAGCCTCTGGTCGAAGATCAATGGCCACACAACCCCCATTTTTGTCGAAAATAGCCATGAATGACCATTTTCAAAAATACCAAAGGCTAACACGTACGGATTTTTGACCAAGAAATGGTCTCCACCAGAAATCCAAGAATGTGATCTATGGCAAGGAAACATATGTGGGGTGAGGTGTACGAGCCTCTGGTCGATAATGAATGGTCACACAACCCCCATTTTGCCGAAAATAGCCATGAACGACCATTTTCAATAATACCGAAGGCTAACACGTACGAGTTTTTAACCAAGAAATGGTCTCCACCAGAAATCCAAGAATGTGATCTATGGCAAGGAAACATATGTGGGGCGAGGTTTATGAGCCTCTAGTCGATGATAAATGGCCACACAACCCCCATTTTTTATGAAAATAGCGATGAGCGACCTTGAAAATAGCCATGAGCGACCATTTTCAATAATACTAGAGGCTAACACCTATGGATTTTAGACCAAGAAATGGTCTCCACCAGAAATCCAAGAATGTGATCTATGGCAAGGAAACATATGTGGGGTGAGGTGTATGAGCGTCTGGTCGATGATCAATGGCCACACAACCCCCATTTTTGTCGAAAATAGCCATGAACGACAATTTTCAATAATACCGAAGGCTAACACCTACGGATTTTTGACCAATAATTGGTCTCCACCAGAAATCCAAGAATGTGATCTATGGCAAGGAAACATATGTGGGGTGAGGTGTATGAGCCTCTGGTCGATGATCAATGGCCACACAACCCCCATTTTTGTCGAAAATAGCCATGAACGACCATTTTCAATAATACCGAAGGCTAACACCTACGGATTTTTGACCAAGAAATGGTCTCCACCAGAAATCCAAGAATGTGATCTATGGCAAGGAAACATATGTGGGGTGAGGTGTATGAGCGTCTGGTCGATGATCAATGGCCACACAACCCCCATTTTTGTCGAAAATAGCCATGAACGACCATTTTCAATAATACCGAAGGCTAACACCTACGGATTTTTGACCAAGAAATGGTCTCCACCAGAAATCCAAGAATGTGATCTATGGCAAGGAAACATATGTGGGGTGAGGTGTATGAGCCTCTGGTCGACGATCAATGGCCACACAACCCTAATTTTTGTCGAAAATAGCCATGAACGACCATTTTCAATGACATTGAAGGCTAACACCTACGGATTTTTGACCAAGAAATGGTCTCCACCATAAATCCAAGAATGTGATCTATGGCAAGGAAACATATGTGTAGTGAGGTGTATGAGCCTCTGGTCGAAGATCAATGGCCACACAACCCCCATTTTTGTCGAAAATAGCCATGAATGACCATTTTCAAAAATACCAAAGGCTAACACGTACGGATTTTTGACCAAGAAATGGTCTCCACCAGAAATCCAAGAATGTGATCTATGGCAAGGAAACATATGTGGGGTGAGGTGTACGAGCCTCTGGTCGATAATGAATGGTCACACAACCCCCATTTTGCCGAAAATAGCCATGAACGACCATTTTCAATAATACCGAAGGCTAACACGTACGAGTTTTTAACCAAGAAATGGTCTCCACCAGAAATCCAAGAATGTGATCTATGGCAAGGAAACATATGTGGGGCGAGGTTTATGAGCCTCTAGTCGATGATAAATGGCCACACAACCCCCATTTTTTATGAAAATAGCCATGAGCGACCTTGAAAATAGCCATGAGCGACCATTTTCAATAATACTAGAGGCTAACACCTATGGATTTTAGACCAAGAAATGGTCTCCACCAGAAATCCAAGAATGTGATCTATGGCAAGGAAACATATGTGGGGTGAGGTGTATGAGCGTCTGGTCGATGATCAATGGCCACACAACCCCCATTTTTGTCGAAAATAGCCATGAACGACAATTTTCAATAATACCGAAGGCTAACACCTACGGATTTTTGACCAAGAAATGGTCTCCACCAGAAATCCAAGAATGTGATCTATGGCAAGGAAACATATGTGGGGTGAGGTGTATGAGCCTCTGGTCGATGATCAATGGCCACACAACCCCCATTTTTGTCGAAAATAGCCATGAACGACCATTTTCAATAATACCGAAGGCTAACACCTACGGATTTTTGACCAAGAAATGGTCTCCACCAGAAATCCAAGAATGTGATCTATGGCAAGGAAACATATGTGGGGTGAGGTGTATGAGCGTCTGGTCGATGATCAATGGCCACACAACCCCCATTTTTGTCGAAAATAGCCATGAATGACCATTTACAATAATACCGAAGGCTAACACCTACGGATTTTTGACCAAGAAATGGTCTCCACCAAAAATCCAAAAATGTGATCTATGGAAAGGAAACATATGTGGGGTGAGGTGTACGAGCCTATGGTCGATGATCAATGGCCACAGAACCCCCATTTTGCCGAAAATAGCCATGAACGACCATTTTCAATAATACCGAAGGCTAACACGTACGAGTTTTTGACCAAGAAATGGTCTCCACCAAAAATCCAAGAATGTGATCTATGGCAAGGAAACATATGTGGCGTGAGGTGTATGAGCGTCTGGTCGATGATCAATGGCCACACAACCCCGATTTTTGTCGAAAATAGCCATGAATGACCATTTACAATAATACCGAAGGCTAACACCTACGGATTTTTGACCAAAAATGGTCTCCACCAGAAATCCAAGAATGTGATCTATGGCAAGGAAACATATGTGGGGTGAGGTGTACGAGCCTCTGGTTGATGATAAATGGCCACACAACCCCCATTTTGCCGAAAATAGCGATGAATGACCATTTTCAATAATACCGAAGGCTAACACGTTCGAGTTTTTAACCAAGAAATGGTTTCCACCAGAAATCCAAGAATGTAATCTATGGCAAGGAAACATATGTGGGGTGAGGTTTATGAGCCTCTAGTCGATGATAAATGGCCACACAACCCCCATTTTTTATGAAAATAGCCATGAGCGACCTTGAAAATAGCCATGAGCGACCATTTTCAATAATACTAGAGGATAACACCTACGGATTTTAGACCAAGAAATGGTCTCCACCTAGAAATCCAAGAATGTGATCTATGGCAAGGAAACATATGTGGGGTGAGGTGTATGAGCCTCTGGTCGATGATCAATGGCCACACAACCCCCATTTTTGTCGAAAATAGCCATGAACGACCATTTTCAATAATACCGAAGGCTAACACCTACTGATTTTTGACCAAGAAATGGTCTCCACCAGAAATCCAAGAATGTGATCTATGGCAAGGAAACATATGTGGGGTGAGGTGTATGAGCGTCTGGTCGATGATCAATGGCCACACAACCCCCATTTTTGTCGAAAATAGCCATGAATGACCATTTACAATAATACCGAAGGCTAACACCTACGGATTTTTGACCAAGAAATGGTCTCCACCAGAAATCCAAAAATGTGATCTATGGAAAGGAAACATATGTGGGGTGAGGTGTACGAGCCTCTGGTCGATGATCAATGGCCACAGAACCCCCATTTTGCCGAAAATAGCCATGAACGACCATTTTCAATAATACCGAAGGCTAACACGTACGAGTTTTTGACCAAGAAATGGTCTCCACCAAAAATCCAAGAATGTGATCTATGGCAAGGAAACATATGTGGCGTGAGGTGTATGAGCGTCTGGTCGATGATCAATGGCCACACAACCCCGATTTTTGTCGAAAATAGCCATGAATGACCATTTACAATAATACCGAAGGCTAACACCTACGGATTTTTGACCAAAAATGGTCTCCACCAGAAATCCAAGAATGTGATCTATGGCAAGGAAACATATGTGGGGTGAGGTGTACGAGCCTCTGGTTGATGATAAATGGCCACACAACCCCCATTTTGCCGAAAATAGCGATGAATGACCATTTTCAATAATACCGAAGGCTAACACGTTCGAGTTTTTAACCAAGAAATGGTTTCCACCAGAAATCCAAGAATGTAATCTATGGCAAGGAAACATATGTGGGGTGAGGTTTATGAGCCTCTAGTCGATGATAAATGGCCACACAACCCCCATTTTTTATGAAAATAGCCATGAGCGACCTTGAAAATAGCCATGAGCGACCATTTTCAATAATACTAGAGGATAACACCTACGGATTTTAGACCAAGAAATGGTCTCCACCAGAAATCCAAGAATGTGATCTATGGCAAGGAAACATATGTGGGGTGAGGTGTATGAGCGTCTGGTCGATGATCAATGGCCACACA
The DNA here is from genome assembly GCF_902167145.1 of Zea mays. Classification (NCBI taxonomy): domain Eukaryota; kingdom Viridiplantae; phylum Streptophyta; class Magnoliopsida; order Poales; family Poaceae; genus Zea; species Zea mays. Next base: position 45,741 of record NW_023367065.1, on the reverse strand, counting down.
ACCCCCATTTTTTATGAAAATAGCCATGAGCGACCATTTTCAATAATACCGAAGGCTAACACCTACGGATTTTTGACCAAGAAATGGTCTCCACCATAAATCCAAGAATGTGATCTATGGCAAGGAAACATATGTGGGGTGAGGTGTATGAGCCTCTGGTCGACGATCAATGGCCACACAACCCCCATTTTTGTCGAAAATAGCCATGAATGACCATTTACAATAATATCGAAGGCTAACACCTACGGATTTTTGACCAAGAAATGGTCTCCACCAGAAATCCAAGAATGTGATCTATGGCAAGGAAACATATGTGGGGTGAGGTGTATGAGCCTCTGGTCGATGATCAATGGCCACACAACCCCCATTTTTGTCGAAAATAGCCATGAACGACCATTTTCAATAATATCGAGGGCTAACACCTACGGATTTTTGACCAAGAAATGGTCTCCACCAGAAATCCAAGAATGTGATCTACGACAAGGAAACATATGTGGGGTGAGGTGTATGAGCCTCTGGTCGACGATCAATGGCCACACAACCCCCATTTTGCCGAAAATAGCCATGAATGACCATTTTCAATAATACTGAAGGCTAACACGTACGAGTTTTTAACCAAGAAATGGTTTCCACCAGAAATCCAAGAATGTAATCTATGGCAAGGAAACATATGTGGGGTGAGGTTTATGAGCCTCTAGTCGATGATAAATGGCCACACAACCCCCATTTTTTATGAAAATAGCCATGAGCGACCTTGAAAATAGCCATGAGCAACCATTTTCAATAATACTAGAGGCTAACACCTACGGATTTTAGACCAAGAAATGGTCTCCACCAGAAATCCAAGAATGTGATCTATGGCAAGGAAACATATGTGGGGTGAGGTGTATGAGCGTCTGGTCGATGATCAATGGCCACACAACCCCCATTTTTGTCGAAAATAGCCATGAACGACCATTTTCAATAATACCGAAGGCTAACACCTACGGATTTTTGACCAAGAAATGGTCTCCACCAGAAATCCAAGAATGTGATCTATGGCAAGGAAACATATGTGGGGTGAGGTGTATGAGCCTCTGGTCGACGATCAATGGCCACACAACCCTAATTTTTGTCGAAAATAGCCATGAACGACCATTTTCAATGACACTGAAGGCTAACACCTACGGATTTTTGACCAAGAAATGGTCTCCACCATAAATCCAAGAATGTGATCTATGGCAAGGAAACATATGTGTAGTGAGGTGTATGAGCCTCTGGTCGAAGATCAATGGCCACACAACCCCCATTTTTGTCGAAAATAGCCATGAATGACCATTTTCAAAAATACCAAAGGCTAACACGTACGGATTTTTGACCAAGAAATGGTCTCCACCAGAAATCCAAGAATGTGATCTATGGCAAGGAAACATATGTGGGGTGAGGTGTACGATCCTCTGGTCGATGATCAATGGCCACACAACCCCCATTTTGCCGAAAATAGCCATGAACGACCATTTTCAATAATACCGAAGGCTAACACGTACGAGTTTTTAACCAAGAAATGGTCTCCACCAGAAATCCAAGAATGTGATCTATGGCAAGGAAACATATGTGGGGTGAGGTTTATGAGCCTCTAGTCGATGATAAATGGCCACACAACCCCCATTTTTTATGAAAATAGCCATGAGCGACCTTGAAAATAGCCATGAGCGACCATTTTCAATAATACTAGAGGCTAACACCTATGGATTTTAGACCAAGAAATGGTCTCCACCAGAAATCCAAGAATGTGATCTATGGCAAGGAAACATATGTGGGGTGAGGTGTATGAGCGTCTGGTCGATGATCAATGGCCACACAACCCCCATTTTTGTCGAAAATAGCCATGAACGACCATTTTCAATAATATCGAAGGCTAACACCTACGGATTTTTGACCAAGAAATGGTCTCCACCAGAAATCCAAGAATGTGATCTATGGCAAGGAAACATATGTGGGGTGAGGTGTATGAGCCTCTGGTCGACGATCAATGGCCACACAACCCTAATTTTTTGTCGAAAATAGCCATGAACGACCATTTTCAATGACACTGAAGGCTAACACCTACGGATTTTTGACCAAGAAATGGTCTCCACCATAAATCCAAGAATGTGATCTATGGCAAGGAAACATATGTGTAGTGAGGTGTATGAGCCTCTGGTCGAAGATCAATGGCCACACAACCCCCATTTTTGTCGAAAATAGCCATGAATGACCATTTTCAAAAATACCAAAGGCTAACACATTCGGATTTTTGCCCAAGAAATGGTCTCCACCAGAAATCCAAGAATGTGATCTATGGCAAGGAAACATATGTGGGGTGAGGTGTACGAGCCTCTGGTCGATGATCAATGGCCACAGAACCCCCATTTTGCCGAAAATAGCCATGAATGACCATTTTCAATAATACCGAAGGCTAACACGTACGAGTTTTTGACCAAGAAATGGTCTCCACCAAAAATCCAAGAATGTGATCTATGGCAAGGAAACATATGAGGGGTGAGATTTATGAGCCTCTAGTCGATGATAAATGGCCACACAACCCCCATTTTTTATGAAAATAGCCATGAGCGACCATTTTCAATAATATCAGAGGCTAAGACCTACGGATTTTTGACCAAGAAATGGTCTCCACCAGAAATCTAAGAATGTGATCTATGGCAAGGAAACATATGTGGGGTGAGGTGTATGAGCCTCTGGTCGATGATCAATGGCCACACAACCCACATTGTTGTCGAAAATAGCCATGAATGACCATTTACAATAATACCGAAGGCTAACACCTACGGATTTTTGACCAAGAAATGGTCTCCACCAGAAATCCAAGAATGTGATCTATGGCAAGGAAACATATGTGGGGTGAGGTGTATGAGCGTCTGGTCGATGATCAATGGCCACACAACCCCCATTTTTTATGAAAATAGCCATGAGCGACCATTTTCAATAATACCGAAGGCTAACACCTACGGATTTTTGACCAAGAAATGGTCTCCACCATAAATCCAAGAATGTGATCTATGGCAAGGAAACATATGTGGGGTGAGGTGTATGAGCCTCTGGTCGACGATCAATGGCCACACAACCCCCATTTTTGTCGAAAATAGCCATGAATGACCATTTACAATAATATCGAAGGCTAACACCTACGGATTTTTGACCAAGAAATGGTCTCCACCAGAAATCCAAGAATGTGATCTATGGCAAGGAAACATATGTGGGGTGAGGTGTATGAGCCTCTGGTCGATGATCAATGGCCACACAACCCCCATTTTTGTCGAAAATAGCCATGAACGACCATTTTCAATAATATCGAAGGCTAACACCTACGGATTTTTGACCAAGAAATGGTCTCCACCAGAAATCCAAGAATGTGATCTACGACAAGGAAACATATGTGGGGTGAGGTGTATGAGCCTCTGGTCGACGATCAATGGCCACACAACCCCCATTTTGCCGAAAATAGCCATGAATGACCATTTTCAATAATACCGAAGGCTAACACGTACGAGTTTTTAACCAAGAAATGGTTTCCACCAGAAATCCAAGAATGTAATCTATGGCAAGGAAACATATGTGGGGTGAGGTTTATGAGCCTCTAGTCGATGATAAATGGCCACACAACCCCCATTTTTTATGAAAATAGCCATGAGCGACCTTGAAAATAGCCATGAGCGACCATTTTCAATAATACTAGAGGCTAACACCTACGGATTTTAGACCAAGAAATGGTCTCCACCAGAAATCCAAGAATGTGATCTATGGCAAGGAAACATATGTGGGGTGAGGTGTATGAGCGTCTGGTCGATGATCAATGGCCACACAACCCCCATTTTTGTCGAAAATAGCCATGAACGACCATTTCCAATAATACCGAAGGCTAACACCTACGGATTTTTGACCAAGAAATGGTCTCCACCAGAAATCCAAGAATGTGATCTATGGCAAGGAAACATATGTGGGGTGAGGTGTATGAGCCTCTGGTCGACGATCAATGGCCACACAACCCCCATTTTTGTCGAAAATAGCCATGAATGACCATTTACAATAATATCGAAGGCTAACACCTACGGATTTTTGACCAAGAAATGGTCTCCACCAGAAATCCAAGAATGAGATCTATGGCAAGGAAACATATGTGGGGTGAGGTGTATGAGCCTCTGGTCGATGATCAATGGCCACACAACCCCCATTTTTGTCGAAAATAGCCATGAACGACCATTTTCAATAATATCGAAGGCTAACACCTACGGATTTTTGACCAAGAAATGGTCTCCACCAGAAATCCAAGAATGTGATCTACGACAAGGAAACATATGTGGGGTGAGGTGTATGAGCCTCTGGTCGACGATCAATGGCCACACAACCCCCATTTTGCCGAAAATAGCCATGAATGACCATTTTCAATAATACCGAAGGCTAACACGTACGAGTTTTTAACCAAGAAATGGTTTCCACCAGAAATCCAAGAATGTAATCTATGGCAAGGAAACATATGTGGGGTGAGGTTTATGAGCCTCTAGTCGATGATAAATGGCCACACAACCCCCATTTTTTATGAAAATAGCCATGAGCGACCTTGAAAATAGCCATGAGCGACCATTTTCAATAATACTAGAGGCTAACACCTACGGATTTTAGACCAAGAAATGGTCTCCACCAGAAATCCAAGAATGTGATCTATGGCAAGGAAACATATGTGGGGTGAGGTGTATGAGCGTCTGGTCGATGATCAATGGCCACACAACCCCCATTTTTGTCGAAAATAGCCATGAACGACCATTTTCAATAATACCGAAGGCTAACACCTACGGATTTTTGACCAAGAAATGGTCTCCACCAGAAATCCAAGAATGTGATCTATGGCAAGGAAACAAATGTGGGGTGAGGTGTACGAGCCTCTGGTCGATGATCAATGGCCACAGAACCCCCATTTTGCCGAAAATAGCCATGAATGACCATTTTCAATAATACCGAAGGCTAACACGTACGAGTTTTTGACCAAGAAATGGTCTCCACCAAAAATCCAAGAATGTGATCTATGGCAAGGAAACATATGAGGGGTGAGATTTATGAGCCTCTAGTCGATGATAAATGGCCACACAACCCCCATTTTTTATGAAAATAGCCATGAGCGACCATTTTCAATAATATTAGAGGCTAAGACCTACGGATTTTTGACCAAGAAATGGTCTCCACCAGAAATCTAAGAATGTGATCTATGGCAAGGAAACATATGTGGGGTGAGGTGTATGAGCCTCTGGTCGATGATCAATGGCCACACAACCCACATTGTTGTCGAAAATAGCCATGAATGACCATTTACAATAATACCGAAGGCTAACACCTACGGATTTTTGACCAAGAAATGGTCTCCACCAGAAATCCAAGAATGTGATCTATGGCAAGGAAACATATGTGGGGTGAGGTGTATGAGCCTCTGGTCGATGATCAATGGCCACACAACCCCCATTTTTGTCGAAAATGGCCATGAACGACCATTTTCAATAATATCGAAGGCTAACACCTACGGATTTTTGACCAAGAAATGGTCTCCACCAGAAATCCAAGAATGTGATCTACGACAAGGAAACATATGTGGGGTGAGGTGTATGAGCCTCTGGTCGACGATCAATGGCCACACAACCCCCATTTTGCCGAAAATAGCCATGAATGACCATTTTCAATAATACCGAAGGCTAACACGTACGAGTTTTTAACCAAGAAATGGTTTCCACCAGAAATCCAAGAATGTAATCTATGGCAAGGAAACATATGTGGGGTGAGGTGTACGAGCCTCTGGTCGATGATCAATGGCCACACAACCCTCATTTTGCCGAAAATAACCATGAACGACCATTTTCAATAATACCGAAGGCTAACACGTACGAGTTTTTGACCAAGAAATGGTCTCCACCAAAAATCCAAGAATGTGATCTATGGCAAGGAAACATATGTGGGGTGAGATTTATGAGCCTCTAGTCGATGATAAATGGCCACACAACCCCCATTTTTTATGAAAATAGCCATGAGCGACCATTTTCAATAATATTAGAGGCTAAGACCTACGGATTTTTGACCAAGAAATGGTCTCCACCAGAAATCCAAGAATTTGATCTATGGCAAGGAAACATATGTGGGGTGAGGTGTATGAGCCTATGGTCGATGATCAATGGCCACACAACCCCCATTTTGTCGAAAATAGCCATGAATGACCATTTACAATAATACCGAAGGCTAACACCTACGGATTTTTGACCAAGAAATGGTCTCCACCAGAAATCCAAGAATGTGATCTATAGCAAGGAAACATATGTGGGGTGAGGTGTATGAGCCTCTGGTCGATGATCAATGGCCACACAACCCCCATTTTTGTCGAAAATAGCCATGAACGACCATTTTCAATAATATCGAAGGCTAACACCTACGGATTTTTGACCAAGAAATGGTCTCCACCAGAAATCCAAGAATGTGATCTATGACAAGGAAACATTTGTGGGGTGAGGTGTATGAGCCTCTGGTCGACGATCAATGGCCACACAACCCCCATTTTGCCGAAAATAGCCATGAATGACCATTTTCAATAATACCGAAGGCTAACACGTACGAGTTTTTAACCAAGAAATGGCTTCCACCAGAAAATCCAAGAATGTAATCTATGGCAAGGAAACATATGTGGGGTGAGGTTTATGAGCCTCTAGTCGATGATAAATGGCCACACAACCCCCATTTTTTATGAAAATAGCCATGAGCGACCTTGAAAATAGCCATGAGCGACCATTTTCAATAATACTAGAGGCTAACACCTACGGATTTTAGACCAAGAAATGGTCTCCACCAGAAATCCAAGAATGTGATCTACGACAAGGAAACATATGTGGGGTGAGGTGTATGAGCCTCTGGTCGACGATCAATGGCCACACAACCCCCATTTTGCCGAAAATAGCCATGAATGACCATTTTCAATAATACCGAAGGCTAACACGTACGAGTTTTTAACCAAGAAATGGCTTCCACTAGAAATCCAAGAATATAATCTATGGCAAGGAAACATATGTGGGGTGAGGTTTATGAGCCTCTAGTCGATGATAAATGGCCACACAACCCCCATTTTTTATGAAAATAGCCATGAGCGACCTTGAAAATAGCCATGAGCGACCATTTTCAATAATACTAGAGGCTAACACCTACGGATTTTAGACCAAGAAATGGTCTCCACCAGAAATCCAAGAATGTGATCTATGGCAAGGAAACATATGTGGGGTGAGGTGTATGAGCGTCTGGTCGATGATCAATGGACACACAACCCCCATTTTTGTCGAAAATAGCCATGAACGACCATTTTCAATAATACCGAAGGCTAACACCTACGGATTTTTGACCAAGAAATGGTCTCCACCAATAATCCAAGAATGTGATTTATGGCAAAGAAACATATGTGGGGTGAGGTGTATGAGCCTCTGGTCGACGATCAATGGCCACACAACCCTAATTTTTGTCGAAAATAGCCATGAACGACCATTTTCAATGACACTGAAGGCTAACACCTACGGATTTTTGACCAAGAAATGGTCTCCACCATAAATCCAAGAATGTGATCTATGGCAAGGAAACATATGTGTAGTGAGGTGTATGAGCCTCTGGTCGAAGATCAATGGCCACACAACCCCCATTTTTGTCGAAAATAGCCATGAATGACCATTTTCAAAAATACCAAAGGCTAACACGTACGGATTTTTGACCAAGAAATGGTCTCCACCAGAAATCCAAGAATGTGATCTATGTCAAGGAAACATATGTGGGGTGAGGTGTACGAGCCTCTGGTCGATGATCAATGGCCACACAACCCCCATTTTGCCGAAAATAGCCATGAACGACCATTTTCAATAATACCGAAGGCTAACACGTACGAGTTTTTAACCAAGAAATGGTCTCCACCAGAAATCCAAGAATGTGATCTATGGCAATGAAACATATGTGGGGTGAGGTTTATGAGCCTCTAGTCGATGATAAATGGCCACACAACCCCCATTTTTTATGAAAATAGCCATGAGCGACCTTGAAAATAGCCATGAGCGACCATTTTCAATAATACTAGAGGCTAACACCTACGGATTTTAGACCAAGAAATGGTCTCCACCAGAAATCCAAGAATGTGATCTATGGCAAGGAAACATATGTGGGGTGAGGTGTATGAGCGTCTGGTCGATGATCAATGGCCACACAACCCCCATTTTTGTCGAAAATAGCCATGAACGACCATTTTCAATAATACCTAAGGCTAACACCTACGGATTTTTGACCAAGAAATGGTCTCCACCAGAAATCCAAGAATGTGATCTATGGCAAGGAAACATATGTGGGGTGAGGTGTATGAGCCTCTGGTCGACGATCAATGGCCACACAACCCTAATTTTTGTCGAAAATAGCCATGAACGACCATTTTCAATGACACTGAAGGCTAACACCTACGGATTTTTGACCAAGAAATGGTCTCCACCATAAATCCAAGAATGTGATCTATGGCAAGGAAACATATGTGTAGTGAGGTGTATGAGCCTCTGGTCGAAGATCAATGGCCACACAACCCCCATTTTTGTCGAAAATAGCCATGAATGACCATTTTCAAAAATACCAAAGGCTAACACATTCAGATTTTTGCCCAAGAAATGGTCTCCACCAGAAATCCAAGAATGTGATCTATGGCAAGGAAACATATGTGGGGTGAGGTGTACGAGCCTCTGGTCGATGATCAATGGCCACAGAACCCCCATTTTGCCGAAAATAGCCATGAACGACCATTTTCAATAATACCGAAGGCTAACACGTACGAGTTTTTGACCAAGAAATGGTCTCCACCAAAAATCCAAGAATGTGATCTATGGCAAGGAAACATATGTGGGGTGAGATTTATGAGCCTCTAGTCGATGATAAATGGCCACACAACCCCCATTTTTTTATGAAAATAGCCATGAGCGACCATTTTCAATAATATTAGAGGCTAAGACCTACGGATTTTTGACCAAGAAATGGTCTCCACCAGAAATCCAAGAATGTGATCTATGGCAAGGAAACATATGTGGGGTGAGGTGTATGAGCCTCTGGTCGATGATCAATGGCCACACAACCCCCATTTTTGTCGAAAATAGCCATGAATGACCATTTACAATAATACCGAAGGCTAACACCTACGGATTTTTGACCAAGAAATGGTCTCCACCAAAAATCCAAGAATGTGATCTATGGCAAGGAAACATATGTGGGGTGAGGTGTATGAGCCCCTGGTTGATAATCAATGGCCACACAACCCCCATTTTTGTCGAAAATAGCCATGAACGACCATTTTCAATAATATCGTAGGCTAACACCTATGGATTTTTGACCAAGAAATGGTCTCCACCAGAAATCCAAGAATGTGATCTACGACAAGGAAACATATGTGGGGTGAGGTGTATGAGCCTCTGGTCGACGATCAATGGCCACACAACCCCCATTTTGCCGAAAATAGCCATGAATGACCATTTTCAATAATACCGAAGGCTAACACGTACGAGTTTTTAACCAAGAAATGGTTTCCACCAGAAATCCAAGAATGTAATCTATGGCAAGGAAACATATGTGGGGTGAGGTTTATGAGCCTCTAGTCGATGATAAATGTCCACACAACCCCCATTTTTTATGAAAATAGCCATGAGCGACCTTGAAAATAGCCATGAGCGACCATTTTCAATAATACTAGAGGCTAACACCTACGGATTTTAGACCAAGAAATGGTCTCCACCAAAAATCCAAGAATGTGATCTATGGCAAGGAAACATATGTGGGGTGAGGTGTATGAGCGTCTGGTCGATGATCAATGGCCACACAACCCCCATTTTTGTCGAAAATAGCCATGAACGACCATTTTCAATAATACCGAAGGCTAACACCTACGAAATTTTGACCAAGAAATGGTCTCCACCAGAAATCCAAGAATGTGATCTATGGCAAGGAAACATATGTGGGGTGAGGTGTATGAGCCTCTGGTCGACGATCAATGGCCACACAACCCCCATTTTTTATGAAAATAGCCATGAGCGACCTTGAAAATAGCCATGAGCGACCATTTTCAATAATACTAGAGGCTAACACCTACGGATTTTAGACCAAGAAATGGTCTCCACCAGAAATCCAAGAATGTGATCTATGGCAAGGAAACATATGTGGGGTGAGGTGTATGAGCGTCTGGTCGATGATCAATGGCCACACAACCCCCATTTTTGTCGAAAATAGCCATGAACGACCATTTTCAATAATACCGAAGGCTAACACCTACGGATTTTTTACCAAGAAATGGTCTCCACCAGAAATCCAAGAATGTGATCTATGGCAAGGAAACATATGTGGGGTGAGGTGTATGAGCCTCTAGTCGATGATCAATGGCCACACAACCCCCATTTTTGTCGAAAATAGCCATGAATGACCATTTTCAAAAATACCAAAGGCTAACACATTCAGATTTTTGCTCAAGAAATGGTCTCCACCAGAAATCCAAGAATGTGATATATGGCAAGGAAACATATGTGGGGTGAGGTGTACGAGCCTCTGGTCGATGATCAATGGCCACAGAACCCCCATTTTGCCGAAAATAGCCATGAACGACCATTTTCAATAATACCGAAGGCTAACACGTACGAGTTTTTGACCAAGAAATGGTCTCCACAAAAAATCCAAGAATGTGATCTATGGCAAGGAAACATATGTGGGGTGAGATTTATGAGCCTCTAGTCGATGATAAATGGCCACACAACCCCCATTTTTTTATGAAAATAGCCATGAGCGACCATTTTCAATAATATTAGAGGCTAAGACCTACGGATTTTTGACCAAGAAATGGTCTACACCAGAAATCCAAGAATGTGATCTATGGCAAGGAAACATATGTGGGGTGAGGTGTATGAGCCTCTGGTCGATGATCAATGGCCACACAACCCCCATTTTTGTCGAAAATAGCCATGAATGACCATTTACAATAATACCGAAGGCTAACACCTACGGATTTTTGACCAAGAAATGGTCTCCACCAGAAATCCAAGAATGTGATCTATGGCAAGGAAACATATGTGGGGTGAGGTGTATGAGCCTCTGGTCGATGATCAATGGCCACACAACTCCCATTTTTGTCGAAAATAGCCATGAACGACCATTTTCAATAATATCGAAGGCTAACACCTACGGATTTTTGACCAAGAAATGGTCTCCACCAGAAATCCAAGAATGTGATCTACGACAAGGAAACATATGTGGGGTGAGGTGTATGAGCCTCTGGTCGACGATCAATGGCCACACAACCCCCATTTTGCCGAAAATAGCCATGAATGACCATTTTCAATAATACCGAAGGCTAACACGTACGAGTTTTTAACCAAGAAATGGTTTCCACCAGAAATCCAAGAATGTAATCTATGGCAAGGAAACATATGTGGGGTGAGGTTTATGAGCCTCTAGTCGATGATAAATGGCCACACAACCCCCATTTTTTATGAAAATAGCCATGAGCGACCTTGAAAATAGCCATGAGCGACCATTTTCAATAATATTAGAGGCTAAGACCTACGGATTTTTGACCAAGAAATGGTCTCCACCAGAAATCCAAGAATGTGATCTATGGCAAGGAAACATATGTGGGGTGAGGTGTATGAGCCTCTGGTCGATGATCAATGGCCACACAACCCCCATTTTTGTCGAAAATAGCCATGAATGACCATTTACAATAATACCGAAGGCTAACACCTATGGATTTTTGACCAAGAAATGTTCTCCACCAGAAATCCAAGAATGTGATCTATGGCAAGGAAACTGTTGGGGACTTGTTCTCAAATGCTAAGAGTTAAGAACAAGGCAACATAAAAAGTGTTAAGTGTTAAAGTCCTTCGTCCTTCGAAGCATTATGTCCCTTCGGGAAATAATGAGTTTCGGACGAAGGTCATAAGAGACATACCTTCGTAAACATAACAAGTAATGACGAAGGACTCATATAAAGCATGAAATATAATATAAGCATCATCATAGAATCATTTCTATTTTATTAACATGGAAAAATAGAAATGATTTCAAATTACAAATGTACCTTCGGTCCTGAGAGAAGGTAAAAAGTACAAGCGTGACGCAAAAGCAAATGCCAAGTCAGCTGTGAACAGTACGGGGGTACTGTTCATCTATTTATAGACACAGGACGCAGCCTGTGACGAATTACAATTATGCCCTTTACAAAAGTTTACAACATTATCTTAGACCTCTATGGATAAAAAGGTCATTCTATCTTTATGTCGGTTTGCAACGCCGAAGCTCTATAAAAAGGAACCTTCGGCCATTTCCTGAGGACGATTTCAGCCGAAGCTGCTTCTTCACGCAAGACCTTCGGCGCAATGAAGCATGGGCCCAACAGTAGCCCCTTTCGCGGCGCTAGATCGTTTTTCGAAACGAGCTTGAACCGTGAAAAAATCCTCTCAAGCTTCGGGAAGCCGAAGGTCCAAAAAACACCTTCCCTGAGCTCGTTGCCGAGAAACGATCCATTTCCCGAGATCGTGTCGGTCCCACCTTGCAGAGTCACTGTTTGGTCTTTGCGGTCCACTGCGCAGCGAGTACAAGTTACTGCCCGCCTGGTGTAAAAACCCTGCCGCTTCGCCTTCTTACCTGCAGCACTATATAAACAGACGAGTAGGTGTGAAGTTACCACAGCATTTACTGCTATTTGCACTGTTTTGCTGCCAAAATTTTTAACCATCACCGAAGCTTGTTTGTCAGGTTTGAACGAAGCTCCATCTTGAAGCCTGCTTCGGAGAAAAAAGTATTAAAGTTTCACAAGTTCATAATTAAATGGCCAGAGTTCGCTCTACAGCTAGGGTTGAGCGTGAGGGGGACGAAACTGAAGCTTCGGAGACTGTGCCCATCTCCGAAGCGATGCAGCGCTCCGGACTGGTGACTACGGAAGAAATGGCTGCTGCCGGAGCAAACCCGACAGCTGCCGAAGGAGAAGGGAACATTGAAGAAACCGACTCCGAAGATGACTACCGTATTGCCATGCCCAGCAAACCCAGCCACCTAGACTTCGGAAAATCGACTGTTTCAAAGGTTGATCTCGCCAAGATGGTGAAAGCAGGTTTTTTCAGTGAAGATCAGAAGAAGCTACTTCGCTTCGGGGGAGAAGAGACCACCCCGAAGCCAGAGAAGGACGAGGTTGTCATCTTCAAAAGCTTTTTAAAGGCTGGGCTAAGATTCCCTGTTCACGAGATTGTTGCGGAGATATTGAAGAGGTTTGGCATCTACCTTCATCAGTTAACTCCTAACGCTATCGTTAGGCTTAACGTTTATATTTGGGCCCTCCGAAGCCAAGCAGTGGAGCCTTTTGCTGACAGTTTCTGTCGAGTTCATGAATTGCATTATCAAACAAAGGCCAGAAAAGATGGGCTTCATGAAAACTTCGGTTGCTACAATTTTGCCTACCGGAAAACCGCAAAGTTTCCTGTAATTAGCTACCGAAGCAAATGGCCGGCAGGCTGGAAATCAGAATGGTTCTATGTCAAGGTTGATGAGGACAAGGAGAAGCTTGTGCAAAGTCCAGTCGAGCTAACTTTCGGAGAAACCCGACCCCACTGCAACATGACACCAGAGGGTCAAACTCAACGGGCAATGGATGAATTCAGAATCATTGCAGAGCATATTGGTACCAGGGATCTGGTTCAAGAATTCTTAGCATTCAAAGTTTTCCCTACTCTGAAAAAATGGGAAATGCCAAAGTTAAAGGGGGAGAAGAAGGAAGGGGATCTTGTCCGGCTTCCTTACCACTTCAAATTCAAGAAATATTTTAAGAAGCCCTGCCAAGAGTGGCTGGATACAGTTGAGGTGATGTGTAATGAAATTCTTGGAAATTATTCGAAAAAAGAAGATCAACTGATGACAGCAGCCTTCGGTACCCGTCCGAAGCGAAGGCTGAACCGAGTGCTTGATGCACTGGGCTTCGAATATCCTGACTATGCGCAGCTGAACAAGGATGCTGAGGGCCAGAGAAGAAAAAGAGAGGCCGAAGCTTTAAACAAGGATGAAGAACAACCACCAAAAAAGAAGAAAATTGTCAAGAGAAAAATATCAACTCCAAAGCGAAAACTATCCGAAGGAGAGGGGACCCCCACACCACCTTCTACCAGCGACGTGGAGGAAATTCTAAAGGTAATGACTGAACCCATGCCCACGAAGCTAAGTCCATTAGGGCCTCGACTGACGAAGCTTTTTCAAAAGGTGGCGGAGCCGGAAAAAACGAAGATAACCAAAGCAAAAAGGCAAAGAATTATTGCCGTAACAGAAGTTATTGACAAGACGCCACCGAGAGCATCAATTCAGAAAACAGCAGCTGCTGAAGACACAACAAACGTCGAAGTCGCACCTTCGGAGGTCGCGGCTACCGAAGCCGCTACAGCCGAAGATGTGAACTTAGAGACTACCATTGAGAATATCGACAAAATTTTAGAAGACATGGCTGCAGAAGAAGCTGCCGCTGCTGCTAAAAAAGTCATGGCCGCAGTGCCTGAGAAGGGGAAAGAAATAGCCGAAGTCGCTTCGGACGACGAAGCCTACACATTTCAAAATTTAATTGGGCAAAAACTTTCGGAGGACGAAATAGAAGAGCTAAAAGACTATGCCAAATCTTGCGGATACAGGCCAGGAGCTCTTCTATTCGGAGGTGTGGACGATGAAAAATTAGGCTGCATTCGAGACCAAACCGGAGCTAAGGTCATCGGTACTCTGTCAAAGAGTATCGGTTTTCCGAAGCTAGAGATAGATATCAGCCGCTACCGACGACAGCATATCGTCGGCAGCTTATTTTATTCCAATTTCAAGGTAAACAATCTTTTCTCTGTTCCTTATTGCTTTGGATAATGAAAATGTTACTAACGAAAACTGTTTTTGTGCAGAGCATGCTACTGAGCAAAGCTCTGAAGATGCAGCAGGATTTAGAGGACAAAAAACACGAAGCTATAATTGGAAATTTGGAGAGCAAAATAAAAGAACAATCAGTCATCATTGAAAAGAAAGACTTCGAACTTCAATCAACCGAAGGCTTGCTGGCAGAGACCGAAGCTAAAATATCAGAATTGAATTCGAAGCTTATCGGTCAATCAAAACAGTTTGAACAAGAAAAGCTAGAGCTTAATTCTAAACTTGAAGCCGAAGTCCAAACCAACTCAAATTTGAAGAAATCATTAACAAGCCTTCAGGATAAATGTTTGAATTTTAGCAACAATTGTATCCAACAACTAAAGAAGATCTTTTACTCAGTTGGAGCCAGCAGCGGGAAATTTACCCCTTCGGATGAAGATTTACCAAAAGCCTTCGATCATATCGAAGCTGAAATTGAAGAACTTGATGAAGTTATAGCTGGGCACGGTGACTTCTGTGCCTGGGTAGCTTCTCGGGGTACTGCTGCAGCATTCCTGAAGGCTGGCTGCGAGCATGGAAAGATTGTCAACAGGCCCAACTTCGCCCTGTCTCCATCAATTCTCGACGACATTCCTGACCTCGCCCGGAGCATCTCAAATAGATTCATAAAAATGATATGGACAAAAGGCGGGCGAGAGAAGGCTGGGGACGAAGCTCGAAGTCATCTTGAACCAGTAAGAAATCATACTTTGTACTTACCTTCTCCTTCACACTTGATTTTTACTCGGGATACCTTGATTCATGTAGGATGACGAAGCTGAAGGTGATACTTAAAGGATATGCCGCCGAAGCAGAAACCTGACGAAGATTAATAGGAGTAGACTAGAAAAAACTCAGGAGAATTTGTAACAACTTTTTGTAAATACAATTAATCTATTCTCAAGGAACTTTGTTCATACCTTGTAATATATTCTTACCCTTTTATTGAGACGCTTTGATGTGGACGAAATCAGTATTTTGAGCCGAAGGCGAAAAAACACCTTCCCTTCTTTTCGTACACAACGAAGCATAAAAGACCATTTCTTCTTTTTGCCAAAGCTTTTCTTTTTTGTACATGACGAAACATAAAAGACCGCTTCTTCCTCTTGCCGAAGCTTTTTCTTTTTTGTACATAACGGAACATAAAAGACCACTTCTTCCTTTTGCCGAAGCAACCACTTAGGAACACAAATGCTATGAATGAATGCTTATGAATGCAAATGCTATGATGTAATGTGCGAATGAATGTCCAAAGCATATAACCGAAGCCACACTCAACCATTATTTCCTTGGAATCAACCACACATCAGCTCTGCATTCCCTTAGGAACGACTTTGGAGCTTCCTCGTCTTTTACTTAGACGGTATAAACTCTGCATTCCCTTTGGAACGTCTTTGGAGTTTCTTCGCCTTTTACTTAGGCGGTATAAGCTCTGCATTCCCTTAGGAACGTCTTTGGAGCTTCTTCGTCTTTTACTTAGACGGTATAAACTCTGCATTCCCTTAGGAACGTCTTTGGAGTTTCTTCGCCTTTTACTTAGGCGGTATAAGCTCTGCATTCCCTTAGGAACGTCTTTGGAGCTTCTTCTCTTTTTTCTTTTTCAGTTTCTGCACTCGATGGTGCGTTCTCAGCTGTTACATTTACATTTTTTGGGGGATTTTGCTCTTATAAGACTAAAAAAGGAAATTACACATGATGGCCCCATTAAAAACCTTTCTCCCTCTTCGGAAAGGAAAAGGGTGCCATGAAAAAGAAAAGAAAAAACATAAAAAATTACATCATGTTATACATAGTATCGCCGAAGCTCATCCGCATTCCAAGACCTTGGAATTTCGTTGCCATCCATGTCCTTCAATCTGTACGATCCAGGCCTTGACGAAGATACTACTAAGAATGGTCCTTCCCATTTCAACTGTAGCTTACCCACTGTATCTGGGTTAGCCACTCTCCGAAGCACCAAGTGTCCCGGCTCAATATTTTTTAGCCGGACTTTTCTATCTCGCCATTTAACTGTTTCAGCCTGATATTTATTGATATTCTCCACGGCCTGAAGCCTGATCCCTTCTAAAGCATCCTTTTCCACAAGGCAAGCATCTTCGGGACCTGATTCTGCCGAAGCTACTACTCTTATTGATCCAGCTTTTGCTTCCTCCGGAGTTATTGCTTCGTCACCGAATAATAATTTGAATGGGGTAAAGCCTGTAGACCTTGATGTTGTTGTATTGTGGCTCCACACCACTTTGATTAACTGATCTGGCCACTTTCCCCTGGGTTGATTGAAGATTAACTTCATTATTCCTGTCATTATAATGCCGTTGGCCCTTTCAACGAGCCCATTTGACTCCAGATGCCTGACTGATGCAAAATGGATCTTCGTTCCAATTTGATCACAGAAATTTCTGAAAGCTTCGGAGTCAAACTGCGTTCCATTATCTACAGTGATTGCCTTCGGTACCCCGAAGCGACAGACAATATTCTGCCAGAAAAACTTTTGGACAGTGGCCGAAGTTATTGTGGCCAATGGCTTCGCCTCAATCCACTTGGAAAAATACTCCACAGCCACTATAACATATTTTAGATTCCCTTGAGCCGGTGGTAATGGACCCAACAAGTCAAGGCCCCACCTTTGCAATGGCCAGATGGGTTGTATCAGCTGTGTCAAAGACGAAGGTTGTTTTTGATCTCTTGCACATTTCTGACAACCTTCGCACTTTTGCACTAACTCCGCCGCATCCGAAGCTGCCTTCGGCCAATAAAACCCTTGGCGGAAGACTTTCCCAAGTAATGGCCTGGATCCGATGTGGGATCCACACAGGCCTGCATGTATCTCTTTCATCAACTCTATACCTTCGGCTCTAGATAAGCACTTGAGCAGCGGAGCGCAAACTCCATGTTTGTATAATTCCCCTTCTATCATGACATACGGACGAGCTCTTGCCTCTATTCTTTTATTGTAAGCTTCGTCATCTGAAAGGAACTTACCCTGAAGGTAAGAGATTATTTCAGTTCTCCAATCTTCGCTGTAAACAGGAGATATGTTGAGGACTGCTCTTTCAAGGAGCTCCACTGAAGGTGCCTTTATTGTTTCGAAGAACACATCCGAAGGTAACGGCAGCCCCTGTGCCACAGACTTAGCTAGCAAATCAGCATGCTCATTTTGTCCTCGAGGAATATTCTTGACAGAGAATCCTTCGAAGGATGCTTCGATCCTTCGGACCGTATCTAGATATTTTTCAAGCTTCGGATCTTTAGCCTTGCAACTTTTGTCAACATGACCCGAAACCACCTGGGAATCAGTTTTAAGAATTGCCCTTCTGATTCCCATTGCCTTTAATTTCCGAAGGCCCAGAAGCAGGGCTTCGTACTCAGCAATATTGTTCGTGCAGCTGAAATCAAGTCTTGCTGCATAACAAGTTTTGACCTTGGATGGTGAAACCAACACAGCAGCTGCACCTGCTCCGAAGATTCCCCAAGAGCCATCACAAAACATTGTTCACACTTCGGCATCTTTATTTGCTTCTTCATCCTGAGCCCCTGGCGTCCAGTCGGCAATGAAATCTGCCAATGCTTGAGACTGGATCGAAGATCTATGCACATAATCAATGTAAAATTCGTTGAGCTCTGCAGCCCATTTCCCAATCCGTCCAGTAGCTTCTCTATTTCTCATTATATCCTTCAACGGCTGCGAAGAAGGAACAATGATATTGTATGCCTGAAAATAATGCCGAAGCTTCCTGGATGCCATTAAAACGGCATATAATACCTTCTCCAGCTCTGTATAATTTTTCTTTGAGACACTAAGGACCTCAGATACAAAATACACTGGAACTTGCTTCTTGAGCTGGCCATAAAGCTTCTCCTGGACAAGCGCCGCACTTACTGCTGAGTGCGAAGCTGCCACATATAACAACAGAGGAGCCCCTGGCGTTGGCGGAGTTAATGTTGTGAGATCTATCAAGTATTGCTTCAACTCTTCGAAGGCTTTTTGTTGGCTTGGGCCCCATTGAAAGACTTCGGCTGACTTCAGCACCTCGAAAAATGGTAAGTTTCTTTCTGCTGATCTGGATATAAATCTGTTGAGAGATGCCAGCCTTCCTGTCAATCTTTGGGCCCCTTTTCTTGTAGTTGGTGGCTCCATTCGAAGTATAGCTTCGATTTTATTTGGATTAGCTTCGATTCCCTTTGTTGAAACCAAGCATCCAAGAAATTTACCCTTCTTTACTCCGAAGACACATTTCTCTGGATTCAGCTTCAAACCAGCTTGTCTGAAACTGGCGAAGGTCTCCTGCAGATCAACAATATGATTTTCCTGCTTCGTGCTTTTGACGATAATGTCATCAACATAGGTCAACACATTTCTGCCTATTTGAGACTGAAGAACCTTCGCAGTCATTCTGCTGAAACTTCCTCCAGCGTTTTTGAGCCCCTCAGGCATCCGAAGATAGCAATACGTGCCACTTGGAGTTATGAAGCTAGTTTTCGGCTCATCTTCCTTTTTCATCCAGATTTGATGATATCCTGAGTAACAGTCCAAGAGACTCATGAGCTCTGAAGAAGCTGCTGCATCGACTAGAGAGTCTATCCTTGGCAACGGGAATTCGTCCTTCGGACAAGCCTTGTTGAGATCTGTGAAATCGATACACATTCTCCACTTGCCATTGGCCTTCTTCACCATAACAGTGTTAGCTAGCCACTCTGGATACTTCACTTCTCTGATAACTCCTGCACTGAGGAGTCTTTTTACTTCATTGCGAGCCCCTTCGGCCTTGTCATCAGACATTTTCCGAAGCCTCTGCTTTCGGGGTCTGAAGGATGGGTCAACATTGAGCGAATGTTCAATAACATCCCGATTTACTCCACAGAGATCATTAGCCGACCATGCAAAAACATCTTTGTTGTTGAATAAAAACCTTATCAAGGTTTTCTCCTGGTCTTCAGATAATTGCGAGCCCAACAGCACCTTCTGCTCTGCTATGTCCTCACACAATAGCATGGGCTTCGGCTGATCTGCTGAAGTTGCCTTCTCCCTTCTGAATTTGTACTGTTCACAAGCTTCAGTTCCATCTATATTATGGATTGCCTTGGAGTCGGTCCAGCTTCCTTCGGCCCTTCTAGCAGCTTCCTGGCTTCCATGGATAGCAATAGGCCCTTGGTCCGAAGGTATCTTCATGCAAAGATAGGCAGGATGAAGGATTGCTTCGAAGGCATTAAGAGTACCACGACCAATAATTGCATTGTAAGGATATTCCATGTCAACAATGTCAAACACAACTTGCTCAGTTCTAGTGTTGTTGATGAATCCGAAGGTTACTGACATGGTGATCTTGCCCAGTGCTACAATCTGTCTTCCTCCGAAGCCACAAAGAGGATGTGTAGCATCATGAATCTTATCTTCTGGCTCTTGCATTTGTCTGAAGGCTTTAGCAAATATGATGTCAGCTGCACTGCCTGTATCGACCAAGACATTGTGAACCAGAAATCCTTTGATAACACAAGAGATAACCATGGCATCGTTGTGTGGGTAATCTTTGAGCTGAAGGTCCTCTTGAGAGAAGGTAATAGGAATGTGAGACCATCTTGATTTGATGAAGGGTCCTTGCACCCCAACATGCTGTACTCTTCTCTGCGCTTCCTTCTTCTGCTTCTTGTTAGCTGGCTCTGAGGACGAGCCACCTGTGATCGGGAGCACCAGCTTCGGGTCCGAAGCAACTCCAGCTTGATTGTTGAACGAAGCCATCAGCTCAGAAAAGTGGAAGTGAGTTCACCGGAGGTGGGCGCCAATGTTGGGGACTTGTTCTCAAATGCTAAGAGTTAAGAACAAGGCAACATAAAAAGTGTTAAGTGTTAAAGTCCTTCGTCCTTCGAAGCATTATGTCCCTTCGGGAAATAATGAGTTTCGGACGAAGGTCATAAGAGACATACCTTCGTAAACATAACAAGTAATGACGAAGGACTCATATAAAGCATGAAATATAATATAAGCATCATCATAGAATCATTTCTATTTTATTAACATGGAAAAATAGAAATGATTTCAAATTACAAATGTACCTTCGGTCCTGAGAGAAGGTAAAAAGTACAAGCGTGACGCAAAAGCAAATGCCAAGTCAGCGTGAACAGTACGGGGGTACTGTTCATCTATTTATAGACACAGGACGCAGCCTGTGACGAATTACAATTATGCCCTTTACAAAAGTTTACAACATTATCTTAGACCTCTATGGATAAAAAGGTCATTCTATCTTTATGTCGGTTTGCAACGCCGAAGCTCTATAAAAAGGAACCTTCGGCCATTTCCAGAGGACGATTTCAGCCGAAGCTGCTTCTTCACGCAAGACCTTCGGCGCAACGAAGCATGGGCCCAACAGAAACATATGTGGGGTGAGGTGTATGAGCCTCTGGTTGATAATCAATGGCCACACAACCCCCATTTTTGTCGAAAATAGCCATGAACGACCATTTTCAATAATATCGAAGGCTAACACCTATGGATTTTTGACCAAGAAATGGTCTCCACCAGAAATCCAAGAATGTGATCTACGACAAGGCAACATATGTGGGGTGAGGTGTATGAGCCTCTGGTCGACGATCAATGGCCACACAACCCCCATTTTGCCGAAAATAGCCATGAATGACCATTTTCAATAATACCGAAGGCTAACACGTACGAGTTTTTAACCAAGAAATGGTTTCCACCAGAAATCCAAGAATGTAATCTATGGCAAGGAAACATATGTGGGGTGAGGTTTATGAGCCTCTAGTCGATGATAAATGGCCACACAACCCCATTTTTTATGAAAATAGCCATGAGCGACCTTGAAAATAGCCATGAGCGACCATTTTCAATAATACTAGAGGCTAACAACTACGGATTTTAGACCAAGAAATGGTCTCCACCAAAAATCCAAGAATGTGATCTATGGCAAGGAAACATATGTGGGGTGAGGTGTATGAGCGTCTGGTCGATGATCAATGGCCACACAACCCCCATTTTTGTCGAAAATAGCCATGAACGACCATTTTCAATAATACCGAAGGCTAACACCTACGGAATTTTGACCAAGAAATGGTCTCCACCAGAAATCCAAGAATGTGATCTATGGCAAGGAAACATATGTGGGGTGAGGTGTATGAGCCTCTGGTCGACGATAAATGGCCACACAACCCCCATTTTTTATGAAAATAGCCATGAGCGACCTTGAAAATAGCCATGAGCGACCATTTTCAATAATACTAGAGGCTAACACCTACGGATTTTAGACCAAGAAATGGTCTCCACCAGAAATCCAAGAATGTGATCTATGGCAAGGAAACATATGTGGGGTGAGGTGTATGAGCGTCTGGTCGATGATCAATGGCCACACAACCCCCATTTTTGTCGAAAATAGCCATGAACGACCATTTTCAATAATACCGAAGGCTAACACCTACGGATTTTTGACCAAGAAATGGTCTCCACCAGAAATCCAAGAATGTGATCTATGGCAAGGAAACATATGTGGGGTGAGGTGTATGAGCCTCTGGTCGATGATAAATGGCCACACAACCCCCATTTTTGTCGAAAATAGCCATGAACGACCATTTTCAATAATATCGAAGGCTAACACCTACGGATTTTTGACCAAGAAATGGTCACCACCAGAAATCCAAGAATGTGATCTATGACAAGGAAACATATGTGGGGTGAGGTGTATGAGCCTCTGGTCGACGATCAATGGCCACACAACCCCCATTTTGCCGAAAATAGCCATGAATGACCATTTTCAATAATATCGAAGGCTAACACCTACGGATTTTTGACCAAGAAATGGTCTCCACCAGAAATCCAAGAATGTGATCTACGACAAGGAAACATATGTGGGGTGAGGTGTATGAGCCTCTGGTCGACGATCAATGGCCACACAACCCCCATTTTGCCGAAAATAGCCATGAATGACCATTTTCAATAATACCGAAGGCTAACACGTACGAGTTTTTAACCAAGAAATGGTTTCCACCAGAAATCCAAGAATGTAATCTATGGCAAGGAAACATATGTGGGGTGAGGTTTATCAGCCTCTAGTCGATGATAAATGGCCACACAACCCCCATTTTTTATGAAAATAGCCATGAGCGACCTTGAAAATAGCCATGAGCGACCATTTTCAATAATACTAGAGGCTAACACCTACGGATTTTAGACCAAGAAATGGTCTCCAACAGAAATCCTAGAATGTGATCTATGGCAAGGAAACATATGTGGGGTGAGGTGTATGAGCGTCTGGTCGATGATCAATGGCCACACAACCCCCATTTTTGTCGAAAATAGCCATGAACGACCATTTTCAATAATACCGAAGGCTAACACCTACGGATTTTTGACCAAGAAATGGTCTCCACCAGAAATCCAAGAATGTGATCTATGGCAAGGAAACATATGTGGGGTGAGGTGTATGAGCCTCTGGTCGATGATCAATGGCCACACAACCTCCATTTTTGTCGAAAATAGCCATGAACGACCATTTTCAATAATATCG
Organism: Zea mays; assembly: GCF_902167145.1. Classification (NCBI taxonomy): domain Eukaryota; kingdom Viridiplantae; phylum Streptophyta; class Magnoliopsida; order Poales; family Poaceae; genus Zea; species Zea mays. Next base: position 22,252 of record NW_023367065.1, on the reverse strand, counting down.
AAGGCTAACACCTACTGATTTTTGACCAAGAAATGGTCTCCACCAGAAATCCAAGAATGTGATCTACGACAAGGAAACATATGTGGGGTGAGGTGTATGAGCCTCTGGTCGACGATCAATGGCCACACAACCCCCATTTTGCCGAAAATAGCCATGAATGACCATTTTCAATAATATCGAAGGCTAACACCTACGGATTTTTGACCAAGAAATGGTCTCCACCAGAAATCCAAGAATGTGATCTACGACAAGGAAACATATGTGGGGTGAGGTGTATGAGCCTCTGGTCGACGATCAATGGCCACACAACCCCCATTTTGCCGAAAATAGCCATGAATGACCATTTTCAATAATACCGAAGGCTAACACGTACGAGTTTTTAACCAAGAAATGGTTTCCACCAGAAATCCAAGAATGTAATCTATGGCAATGAAACATATGTGGGGTGAGGTTTATGAGCCTCTAGTCGATGATAAATGGCCACACAACCCCCATTTTTTATGAAAATAGCCATGAGCGACCTTGAAAATAGCCATGAGCGACCATTTTCAATAATACTAGAGGCTAACACCTACGGATTTTAGACCAAGAAATGGTCTCCACCAGAAATCCAAGAATGTGATCTATGGCAAGGAAACATATGTGGGGTGAGGTGTATGAGCGTCTGGTCGATGATCAATGGCCACACAACCCCCATTTTTGTCGAAAATAGCCATGAACGACCATTTTCAATAATACCGAAGGCTAACACCTACGGATTTTTTTACCAAGAAATGGTCTCCACCAGAAATCCAAGAATGTGATCTATGGCAAGGAAACATATGTGGGGTGAGGTGTATGAGCCTCTAGTCGATGATCAATGGCCACACAACCCCCATTTTTGTCGAAAATAGCCATGAATGACCATTTTCAAAAATACCAAAGGCTAACACGTACGGATTTTTAACCAAGAAATGGTCTCCACCAGAAATCCAAGAATGTGATCTATGGCAAGGAAACATATGTGGGGTGAGGTGTACGAGCCTCTGGTCGATGATCAATGGCCACACAACCCCCATTTTGCCGAAAATAGCCATGAATGACCATTTTCAATAATACCGAAGGCTAACACGTACGAGTTTTTAACCAAGAAATGGTCTCCACCAGAAATCCAAGAATGTGATCTATGGCAAGGAAACATATGTGGGGTGAGGTGTATGAGCGTCTGGTCGATGATCAATGGCCACACAACCCCCATTTTTGTCGAAAATAGCCATGAACGACCATTTTCAATAATACCGAAGGCTAACACCTACGGATTTTTGACCAAGAAATGGTCTCCACCAGAAATCCAAGAATGTGATCTATGGCAAGGAAACATATGTGGGGTGAGGTGTATGAGCCTCTGGTCGACGATCAATGGCCACACAACCCTAATTTTTGTCGAAAATAGCCATGAACGACCATTTTCAATGACATTGAAGGCTAACACCTACGAATTTTTGACCAAGAAATGGTCTCCACCATAAATCCAAGAATGTGATTTATGGCAAGGAAACATATGTGTAGTGAGGTGTATGAGCCTCTGGTCGATGATCAATGGCCACACAACCCCCATTTTTGTCGAAAATAGCCATGAATGACCATTTACAATAATACCGAAGGCTAACACCTACGGATTTTTGACCAAGAAATGGTCTCCACCAGAAATCCAAGAATATGATCTATGGCAAGGAAACATATGTGGGGTGAGGTGTATGAGCCTCTGGTCGACGATCAATGGCCACACAACCCCCATTTTGCCGAAAATAGCCATGAATGACCATTTTCAATAATACTGAAGGCTAACACGTACGAGTTTTTAACCAAGAAATGGTCTCCACCAGAAATCCAAGAATGTAATCTATGGCAAGGAAACATATGTGGGGTGAGGTTTATGAGCCTCTAGTCGATGATAAATGGCCACACAAGCTCCATTTTTTATGAAAATAGCCATGAGCGACCTTGAAAATAGCCAGGAGCGACCATTTTCAATAATACTAGAGGCTAACACCTACGGATTTTAGACCAAGAAATGGTCTCCACCAGAAATCCAAGAATGTGATCTATGGCAAGAAAATATATGTGGGGTGAGGTGTACGAGCGTCTGGTCGATGATCAATGGCCACACAACCCCCATTTTTGTCGAAAATAGCCATGAACGACCATTTTCAATAATACCGAAGGCTAACACCTACGGATTTTTGACCAAGAAATGGTTTCCACCAGAAATCCAAGAATGTGATCTATGGCAAGGAAACATATGTGGGGTGAGGTGTATGAGCCTCTGGTCGATGATCAATGGCCACACAACCCCCATTTTTGTCGAAAATAGCCATGAACGACCATTTTCAATAATATCGAAGGCTAACACCTACGGATTTTTGACCAAGAAATGGTCGCCACCAGAAATCCAAGAATGTGATCTACGACAAGGAAACATATGTGGGGTGAGGTGTATGAGCCTCTGGTCGACGATCAATGGCCACACAACCCCCATTTTGCCGAAAATAGCCATGAATGACCATTTTCAATAATATCGAAGGCTAACACCTACGGATTTTTGACCAAGAAATGGTCTCCACCAGAAATCCAAGAATGTGATCTACGACAAGGAAACATATGTGGGGTGAGGTGTATGAGCCTCTGGTCGACGATCAATGGCCACACAACCCCCATTTTGCCGAAAATAGCCATGAATGACCATTTTCAATAATACCGAAGGCTAACACGTACGAGTTTTTAACCAAGAAATGGTTTCCACCAGAAATCCAAGAATGTAATCTATGGCAAGGAAACATATGTGTGGTGAGGTTTATGAGCCTCTAGTCGATGATAAATGGCCACACAACCCCCATTTTTTATGAAAATAGCCATGAGCGACCTTGAAAATAGCCATGAGCGACCATTTTCAATAATACTAGAGGCTAACACCTACGGATTTTAGACCAAGAAATGGTCTCCACCAGAAATCCAAGAATGTGATCTATGGCAAGGAAACATATGTGGGGTGAGGTGTATGAGCGTCTGGTCGATGATCAATGGCCACACAACCCCCATTTTTGTCGAAAATAGCCATGAATGACCATTTTCAATAATATCGAAGGCTAACACCTACGGATTTTTGACCAAGAAATGGTCTCCACCAGAAATCCAAGAATGTGATCTATGGCAAGGAAACATATGTGGGGTGAGGTGTATGAGCGTCTGGTCGATGATCAATGGCCACACAACCCCCATTTTTGTCGAAAATAGCCATGAACGACCATTTTCAATAATACCGAAGGCTAACACCTACGGATTTTTTACCAAGAAATGGTCTGCACCAGAAATCCAAGAATGTGATCTATGGCAAGGAAACATATGTGGGGTGAGGTGTATGAGGCAAAATGGGGGTTGTGTGGCCATTGATCGTCGACCAGAGGCTCATACACCTCACCCCACATATGTTTCCTTGTCGTAGATCACATTCTTGGATTTCTGGTGGAGACCATTTCTTGGTCAAAAATCCGTAGGTGTTAGCCTTCGATATTATTGAAAATGGTCATTCATGGCTATTTTCCGCAAAATGGGGGTTGTGTGGCCATTGATCGTCGACCAGAGGCTCATACACCTCACCCCACATATGTTTCCTTGTCGTAGATCACATTCTTGGATTTCTGGTGGAGACCATTTCTTGGTCAAAAATCCGTAGGTGTTAGCCTTCGATATTATTGAAAATGGTCGTTCATGGCTATTTTCGACAAAAATGGAGGTTGTGTGGCCATTAATCATCGACCAGAGGCTCATACACCTCACCCCACATATGTTTCCTTGCCATAGATCACATTCTTGGATTTCTGGTGGAGACCATTTCTTGGTAAAAAATCCGTAGGTGTTAGCCTTCGGTATTATTGAAAATGGTCGTTCATGGCTATTTTCGACAAAAATGGGGGTTGTGTGGCCATTGATCATCGACCAGACGCTCATACACCTCACCCCACATATGTTTCCTTGCCATAGATCACATTCTTGGATTTCTGGTGGAGACCATTTCTTGGTCAAAAATCCGTAGGTGTTAGCCTTCGATATTATTGAAAATGGTCGTTCATGGCTATTTTCGACAAAAATGGGGGTTGTGTGGCCATTGATCATCGACCAGACGCTCATACACCTCACCCCACATATGTTTCCTTGCCATAGATCACATTCTTGGATTTCTGGTGGAGACCATTTCTTGGTCTAAAATCCGTAGGTGTTAGCCTCTAGTATTATTGAAAATGGTCGCTCATGGCTATTTTCAAGGTCGCTCATGGCTATTTTCATAAAAAATGGGGGTTGTGTGGCCATTTATCATCGACTAGAGGCTCATAAACCTCACCCCACATATGTTTCCTTGCCATAGATTACATTCTTGGATTTCTGGTGGAAACCATTTCTTGGTTAAAAACTCGTACGTGTTAGCCTTCGGTATTATTGAAAATGGTCATTCATGGTTATTTTCGGCAAAATGGGGGTTGTGTGGCCATTGATCGTCGACCAGAGGCTCATACACCTCACCCCACATATGTTTCCTTGTCGTAGATCACATTCTTGGATTTCTGGTGGAGACCATTTCTTGTTCAAAAATCTGTAGGTGTTAGTCTTCGATATTATTGAAAATGGTCATTCATGGCTATTTTCGGCAAAATGGGGGTTGTGTGGCCATTGATCGTCGACCAGAGGCTCATACACCTCACCCCACATATGTTTCCTTGTCGTAGATCACATTCTTGGATTTCTGGTGGAGACCATTTCTTGGTCAAAAATCCGTAGGTGTTAGCCTTCGATATTATTGAAAATGGTCGTTCATGGCTATTTTCGATAAAAATGGGGGTTGTGTGGCCATTGATCATCGACCAGAGGCTCATACACCTCACCCCACATATGTTTCCTTGCCATAGATCACATTCTTGGATTTCTGGTGGAGACCATTTCTTGGTCAAAAATCCGTAGGTGTTAGCCTTCGGTATTTTTGAAAATGGTCGTTCATGGCTATTTTCGACAAAAATGGGGGTTGTGTGGCCATTGATCATCGACCAGACGCTCATACACCTCACCCCACATATGTTTCCTTGCCATAGATCACATTCTTGGATTTCTGGTGGAGACCATTTCTTGGTCTAAAATCCGTAGGTGTTAGCCTCTAGTATTATTGAAAATGGTCGCTCATGGCTATTTTCAAGGTCGCTCGTGGCTATTTTCATAAAAAATGGGGGTTGTGTGGCCATTGATCGTCGACCAGAGGCTCATACACCTCACCCCACATATGTTTCCTTGCCATAGATCACATTCTTGGATTTCTGGTGGAGACCATTTCTTGGTCAAAAATCCGTAGGTGTTAGCCTTCGGTATTATTGAAAATGGTCGTTCATGGCTATTTTCGACAAAAATGGGGGTTGTGTGGCCATTGATCATCGACCAGACGCTCATACACCTCACCCCACATATGTTTCCTTGCCATAGATCACATTCTTGGATTTCTGGTGGAGACCATTTCTTGGTCTAAAATCCGTAGGTGTTAGCCTCTAGTATTATTGAAAATGGTCGCTCATGGCTATTTTCAAGGTCGCTCATGGCTATTTTCATAAAAAATGGGGGTTGTGTGGCCATTTATCATCGACTAGAGGCTCATAAACCTCACCCCACATATGTTTCCTTGCCATAGATTACATTCTTGGATTTCTGGTGGAAACCATTTCTTGGTTAAAAACTCGTACGTGTTAGCCTTCGGTATTATTGAAAATGGTCATTCATGGCTATTTTTGGCAAAATGGGGGTTGTGTGGCCATTGATCATCGACCAGAGGCTCGTACACCTCACCCCACATATGTTTCCTTGCCATAGATCACATTCTTGGATTTCTGGTGGAGACCATTTCTTGGTCAAAAATCCGTACGTGTTAGCCTTTGGTATTTTTGAAAATGATCATTCATGGCAATTTTCGACAAAAATGGGGGTTTTGTGGCCATTGATCATCGACTAGAGGCTCATACACCTCACCCCACATATGTTTCCTTGCCATAGATCACATTCTTGGATTTCTGGTGGAGACCATTTCTTGGTCAAAAATCCGTAGGTGTTAGCCTTCGGTATTATTGAAAATGGTCATTCATGGCTATTTTCGACAAAAATGGGGGTTGTGTGGCCATTCATCATCGACCAGACGCTCATACACCTCACCCCACATATGTTTCCTTGCCATAGATCACATTCTTGGATTTCTGGTGGAGACCATTTCTTGGTCTAAAATCCGTAGGTGTTAGCCTCTAGTATTATTGAAAATGGTCGCTCATGGCTATTTTCAAGGTCGCTCATGGCTATTTTCATAAAAAATGGAGCTTGTGTGGCCATTTATCATCGACTAGAGGCTCATAAACCTCACCCCACATATGTTTCCTTGCCATAGATTACATTCTTGGATTTCTGGTGGAGACCATTTCTTGGTTAAAAACTCATACGTGTTAGCCTTCGGTATTATTGAAAATGGTCATTCATGGCTATTTTTGGCAAAATGGGGGTTGTGTGGCCATTGATCGTCGACCAGAGGCTCATACACCTCACCCCACATATGTTTCCTTGTCGTAGATCACATTCTTGGATTTCTGGTGGAGACCATTTCTTGGTCAAAAATCCATAGGTGTTAGCCTTCGATATTATTGAAAATGGTCGTTCATGGCTATTTTCGACAAAAATGGAGGTTGTGTGGCCATTGATCATCGACCAGAGGCTCATACACCTCACCCCACATATGTTTCCTTGCCATAGATCACATTGTTGGATTTCTGGTGGAGACCATTTCTTGGTCAAAAATCCGTACGTGTTAGCCTTCGGTATTATTGAAAATGGTCGTTCATGGCTATTTTCGACAAAAATGGGGGTTGTGTGGCCATTGATCATCGACCAGACGCTCATACACCTCACCCCACATATGTTTCCTTGCCATAGATCACATTCTTGGATTTCTGGTGGAGACCATTTCTTGGTCTAAAATCCGTAGGTGTTAGCCTCTAGTATTATTGAAAATGGTCGCTCATGGCTATTTTCAAGGTCGCTCATGGCTATTTACATAAAAATGGGGGTTGTGTGGCCATTTATCATCGACTAGAGGCTCATAAACCTCACCCCACATATGTTTCCTTGCCATAGATTACATTCTTGGATTTCTGGTGGAAACCATTTCTTGGTTAAAAACTCGTACGTGTTAGCCTTCGGTATTATTGAAAATGGTCATTAATGGCTATTTTCGGCAAAATGGGGGTTGTGTGGCCATTGATCGTCGACCAGAGGCTCATACACCTCACCCCACATATGTTTCCTTGTCGTAGATCACATTCTTGGATTTCTGGTGGAGACCATTTCTTGGTCAAAAATCCGTAGGTGTTAGCCTTCGATATTATTGAAAATGGTCATTCATGGCTATTTTCGGCAAAATGGGGGTTGTGTGGCCATTGATCGTCGACCAGAGGCTCATACACCTCACCCCACATATGTTTCCTTGCCATAGATCACATTCTTGGATTTCTGGTGGAGACCATTTCTTGGTCAAAAATCCGTAGGTGTTAGCCTTCGGTATTATTGAAAATGGTCGTTCATGGCTATTTTCGACAAAAATGGGGGTTGTGTGGCCATTGATCATCGACCAGACACTCATACACCTCACCCCACATATGTTTCCTTGCCATAGATCACATTCTTGGATTTCTGGTGGAGACCATTTCTTGGTCTAAAATCCGTAGGTGTTAGCCTCTAGTATTATTGAAAATGGTCGCTCATGGCTATTTTCAAGGTCGCTCATGGCTATTTTCATAAAAAATGGGGGTTGTGTGGCCATTGATTGTCGACCAGAGGCTCATACACCTCACCCCACATATGTTTCCTTGCCATAGATCACATTCTTGGATTTCTTGTGGAGACCATTTCTTGGTCAAAATTCCGTAGGTGTTAGCCTTCGGTATTATTGAAAATGGTCGTTCATGGCTATTTTCGACAAAAATGGGGGTTGTGTGGCCATTGATCATCGACCAGACGCTCATAGACCTCACCCCACATATGTTTCCTTGCCATAGATCACATTCTTGGATTTTTGGTGGAGACCATTTCTTGGTCTAAAATCCGTAGGTGTTAGCCTCTAGTATTATTGAAAATGGTCGCTCATGGCTATTTTCAAGGTCGCTCATGGCTATTTTCATAAAAAATGGGGGTTGTGTGGCCATTTATCATCGACTAGAGGCTCATAAACCTCACCCCACATATGTTTCCTTGCCATAGATTACATTCTTGGATTTCTGGTGGAAACCATTTCTTGGTTAAAAACTCGTACGTGTTAGCCTTCGGTATTATTGAAAATGGTCATTCATGGCTATTTTCGGCAAAATGGGGGTTGTGTGGCCATTGATCGTCGACCAGAGGCTCATACACCTCACCCCACATATGTTTCCTTGTCGTAGATCACATTCTTGGATTTCTGGTGGAGACCATTTCTTGGTCAAAAATCCATAGGTGTTAGCCTTCGATATTATTGAAAATGGTCGTTCATGGCTATTTTCGACAAAAATGGGGGTTGTGTGGCCATTGATTATCGACCAGAGGCTCATACACCTCACCCCACATATGTTTCCTTGCCATAGATCACATTCTTGGATTTCTGGTGGAGACCATTTCTTGGTCAAAAATCCGTAGGTGTTAGCCTTCGGTATTATTGTAAATGGTCATTCATGGCTATTTTCGACAAAAATGGGGGTTGTGTGGCCATTGATCATCGACCAGAGGCTCATACACCTCACCCCACATATGTTTCCTTGCCATAGATCACATTCTTGGATTTCTGGTGGAGACCATTTCTTGGTCAAAAATCCGTAGGTCTTAGCCTCTAATATTATTGAAAATGGTCGCTCATGGCTATTTTCAAGGTCGCTCATGGCTATTTTCAAGGTCGCTCATGGCTATTTTCATAAAAAATGGGGGTTGTGTGGCCATTATCATCGACTAGAGGCTCATAAACCTCACCCCACATATGTTTCCTTGCCATAGATTACATTCTTGGATTTCTGGTGGAAACCATTTCTTGATTAAAAACTCGTACGTGTTAGCCTTCGGTATTATTGAAAATAGTCATTCATGGCTATTTTCGGCAAAATGGGGGTTGTGTGGCCATTGATTGTCGACCAGAGGCTCATACACCTCACCCCACATATGTTTCCTTGTCGTAGATCACATTCTTGGATTTCTGGTGGAGACCATTTCTTGGTCAAAAATCCGTAGGTGTTATCCTTCGATATTATTGAAAATGGTCGTTCATGGCTATTTTCGACAAAAATGGGGGTTGTGTGGCCATTGATCATCGACCAGAGGCTCATACACCTCACCCCACATATGTTTCCTTGCCATAGATCACATTCTTGGATTTCTGGTGGAGACCATTTCTTGGTCAAAAATCCGTAGGTGTTAGCCTTCGGTATTATTGTAAATGGTCATTCATGGCTATTTTCGACAAAAATGGGGGTTGTGTGGCCATTGATCATCGACTAGAGGCTCATACACCTCACCCCACATATGTTTCCTTGCCATAGATCACATTCTTGGATTTCTGGTGGAGACCATTTCTTGGTCAAAAATCTGTAGGTCTTAGCCTCTAATATTATTGAAAATGGTCGCTCATGGCTATTTTCATAAAAAAATGGGGGTTGTGTGGCCATTTATCATCGACTAGAGGCTCATAAATCTCACCCCACATATGTTTCCTTGCCATAGATCACATTCTTGGATTTTTGGTGGAGACCATTTCTTGGTCAAAAAATCGTACGTGTTAGCCTTCGGTATTATTGAAAATGGTCGTTCATGGCTATTTTCGGCAAAATGGGGGTTCTGTGGCCATTGATCATCGACCAGAGGCTCGTACACCTTACCCCACATATGTTTCCTTGCCATAGATCACATTCTTGGATTTCTGGTGGAGACCATTTCTTGGGCAAAAATCTGAATGTGTTAGCCTTTGGTATTTTTGAAAATGGTCATTCATGGCTATTTTCGACAAAAATGGGGGTTGTGTGGCCATTGATCTTCGACCAGAGGCTCATACACCTCACTACACATATGTTTCCTTGCCATAGATCACATTCTTGGATTTATGGTGGAGACCATTTCTTGGTCAAAAATCCGTAGGTGTTAGCCTTCAGTGTCATTGAAAATGGTCGTTCATGGCTATTTTCAACAAAAATTAGGGTTGTGTGGCCATTGATCGTCGACCAGAGGCTCATACACCTCACCCCACATATGTTTCCTTGCCATAGATCACATTCTTGGATTTCTGGTGGAGACCATTTCTTGGTCAAAAATCCGTAGGTGTTTGCCTTCGGTATTATTGTAAATGGTCATTCATGGCTATTTTCGACAAAAATGGGGGTTGTGTGGCCATTGATCATCGACCAGAGGCTCATACACCTCACCCCACATATGTTTCCTTGCCATAGATCACATTCTTGGATTTCTGGTGGAGACCATTTCTTGGTCAAAAATCTGTAGGTCTTAGCCTCTAATATTATTGAAAATGGACGCTCATGGCTATTTTCATAAAAAAATGGGGGTTGTGTGGCCATTTATCATCGACTAGAGGCTCATAAATCTCACGCCACATATGTTTCCTTGCCATAGATCACATTCTTGGATTTTTGGTGGAGACCATTTCTTGGTCAAAAACTCGTACGTGTTAGCCTTCGGTATTATTGAAAATGGTCGTTCATGGCTATTTTCGGCAAAATGGGGGTTCTGTGGCCATTGATCATCGACCAGAGGCTCGTACACCTCACCCCACATATGTTTCCTTGCCATAGATCACATTCTTGGATTTCTGGTGGAGACCATTTCTTGGGCAAAAATCCGAATGTGTTAGCCTTTGGTATTTTTGAAAATGGTCATTCATGGCTATTTTCGACAAAAATGGGGGTTGTGTGGCCATTGATCTTCGACCAGAGGCTCATACACCTCACTACACATATGTTTCCTTGCCATAGATCACATTCTTGGATTTATGGTGGAGACCATTTCTTGGTCAAAAATCCGTAGGTGTTAGCCTTCAGTGTCATTGAAAATGGTCGTTCATGGCTATTTTCAACAAAAATTAGGGTTGTGTGGCCATTGATCGTCGACCAGAGGCTCATACACCTCACCCCACATATGTTTCCTTGCCATAGATCACATTCTTGGATTTCTGGTGGAGACCATTTCTTGGTCAAAAATCCGTAGGTGTTAGCCTTAGGTATTATTGAAAATGGTCGTTCATGGCTATTTTCGACAAAAATGGGGGTTGTGTGGCCATTGATCATCGACCAGACGCTCATACACCTCACCCCACATATGTTTCCTTGCCATAGATCACATTCTTGGATTTCTGGTGGAGACCATTTCTTGGTCTAAAATCCGTAGGTGTTAGCCTCTAGTATTATTGAAAATGGTCGCTCATGGCTATTTTCAAGGTCGCTCATGGCTATTTTCATAAAAAATGGGGGTTGTGTGGCCGTTTATCATCGACTAGAGGCTCATAAACCTCACCCCACATATGTTTCATTGCCATAGATCACATTCTTGGATTTCTGGTGGAGACCATTTCTTGGTTAAAAACTCGTACGTGTTAGCCTTCGGTATTATTGAAAATGGTCGTTCATGGCTATTTTCGGCAAAATGGGGGTTGTGTGGCCATTGATCATCGACCAGAGGCTCGTACACCTCACCCCACATATGTTTCCTTGCCATAGATCACATTCTTGGATTTCTGGTGGAGACCATTTCTTGGTCAAAAATCCGTACGTGTTAGCCTTTGGTATTTTTGAAAATGGTCATTCATGGCTATTTTCGACAAAAATGGGGGTTGTGTGGCCATTGATCTTCGACCAGAGGCTCATACACCTCACTACACATATGTTTCCTTGCCATAGATCACATTCTTGGATTTATGGTGGAGACCATTTCTTGGTCAAAAATCCGTAGGTGTTAGCCTTCAGTGTCATTGAAAATGGTCGTTCATGGCTAGTTTCGACAAAAATTAGGGTTGTGTGGCCATTGATCGTCGACTAGAGGCTCATACACCTCACCCCACATATGTTTCTTTGCCATAAATCACATTCTTGGATTATTGGTGGAGACCATTTCTTGGTCAAAAATCCGTAGGGGTTAGCCTTCGGTATTATTGAAAATGGTCGTTCATGGCTATTTTCGACAAAAATGGGGGTTGTGTGTCCATTGATCATCGACCAGACGCTCATACACCTCACCCCACATATGTTTCCTTGCCATAGATCACATTCTTGGATTTCTGGTGGAGACCATTTCTTGGTCTAAAATCCGTAGGTGTTAGCCTCTAGTATTATTGAAAATGGTCGCTCATGGCTATTTTCAAGGTCGCTCATGGCTATTTTCATAAAAAATGGGGGTTGTGTGGCCATTTATCATCGACTAGAGGCTCATAAACCTCACCCCACATATGTTTCCTTGCCATAGATTACATTCTTGGATTTCTGGTGGAAGCCATTTCTTGGTTAAAAACTCGTACGTGTTAGCCTTCGGTATTATTGAAAATGGTCATTCATGGCTATTTTAGGCAAAATGGGGGTTGTGTGGCCATTGATCGTCGACCAGAGGCTCATACACCTCACCCCACATATGTTTCCTTGTCGTAGATCACATTCTTGGATTTCTGGTGGAGACCATTTCTTGGTCTAAAATCCGTAGGTGTTAGCCTCTAGTATTATTGAAAATGGTCGCTCATGGCTATTTTCAAGGTCGCTCATGGCTATTTTCATAAAAAATGGGGGTTGTGTGGCCATTTATCATCGACTAGAGGCTCATAAACCTCACCCCACATATGTTTCCTTGCCATAGATTACATTCTTGGATTTCTGGTGGAAGCCATTTCTTGGTTAAAAACTCGTACGTGTTAGCCTTCGGTATTATTGAAAATGGTCATTCATGGTTATTTTCGGCAAAATGGGGGTTGTGTGGCCATTGATCGTCGACCAGAGGCTCATACACCTCACCCCACAAATGTTTCCTTGTCGTAGATCACATTCTTGGATTTCTGGTGGAGACCATTTCTTGGTCAAAAATCCGTAGGTGTTAGCCTTCGATATTATTGAAAATGGTCGTTCATGGCTATTTTCGACAAAAATGGGGGTTGTGTGGCCATTGATCATCGACCAGAGGCTCATACACCTCACCCCACATATGTTTCCTTGCCATAGATCACATTCTTGGATTTCTGGTGGAGACCATTTCTTGGTCTAAAATCCGTAGGTGTTAGCCTCTAGTATTATTGAAAATGGTCGCTCATGGCTATTTTCAAGGTCGCTCATGGCTATTTTCATAAAAAATGGGGGTTGTGTGGCCATTTATCATCGACTAGAGGCTCATAAACCTCACCCCACATATGTTTCCTTGCCATAGATTACATTCTTGGATTTCTGGTGGAAGCCATTTCTTGGTTAAAAACTCGTACGTGTTAGCCTTCGGTATTATTGAAAATGGTCATTCGTGGCTATTTTCGGCAAAATGGGGGTTGTGTGGCCATTGATCGTCGACCAGAGGCTCATACACCTCACCCCACATATGTTTCCTTGACGTAGATCACATTCTTGGATTTCTGGTGGAGACCATTTCTTGGTCTAAAATCCGTAGGTGTTAGCCTCTAGTATTATTGAAAATGGTCGCTCATGGCTATTTTCAAGGTCGCTCATGGCTATTTTCATAAAAAATGGGGGTTGTGTGGCCATTTATCATCGACTAGAGGCTCATAAACCTCACCCCACATATGTTTCCTTGCCATAGATTACATTCTTGGATTTCTGGTGGAAGCCATTTCTTGGTTAAAAACTCGTACGTGTTAGCCTTCGGTATTATTGAAAATGGTCATTCATGGTTATTTTCGGCAAAATGGGGGTTGTGTGGCCATTGATCGTCGACCAGAGGCTCATACACCTCACCCCACAAATGTTTCCTTGTCGTAGATCACATTCTTGGATTTCTGGTGGAGACCATTTCTTGGTCAAAAATCCGTAGGTGTTAGCCTTCGATATTATTGAAAATGGTCGTTCATGGCTATTTTCGACAAAAATGGGGGTTGTGTGGCCATTGATCATCGACCAGAGGCTCATACACCTCACCCCACATATGTTTCCTTGCCATAGATCACATTCTTGGATTTCTGGTGGAGACCATTTCTTGGTCTAAAATCCGTAGGTGTTAGCCTCTAGTATTATTGAAAATGGTCGCTCATGGCTATTTTCAAGGTCGCTCATGGCTATTTTCATAAAAAATGGGGGTTGTGTGGCCATTTATCATCGACTAGAGGCTCATAAACCTCACCCCACATATGTTTCCTTGCCATAGATTACATTCTTGGATTTCTGGTGGAAGCCATTTCTTGGTTAAAAACTCGTACGTGTTTGCCTTCGGTATTATTGTAAATGGTCATTCATGGCTATTTTCGACAAAAATGGGGGTTGTGTGGCCATTGATCATCGACCAGAGGCTCATACACCTCACCCCACATATGTTTCCTTGCCATAGATCACATTCTTGGATTTCTGGTGGAGACCATTTCTTGGTCAAAAATCTGTAGGTCTTAGCCTCTAATATTATTGAAAATGGACGCTCATGGCTATTTTCATAAAAAAATGGGGGTTGTGTGGCCATTTATCATCGACTAGAGGCTCATAAATCTCACGCCACATATGTTTCCTTGCCATAGATCACATTCTTGGATTTTTGGTGGAGACCATTTCTTGGTCAAAAACTCGTACGTGTTAGCCTTCGATATTATTGAAAATGATCGTTCATGGCTATTTTCGGCAAAATGGGGGTTCTGTGGCCATTGATCATCGACCAGAGGCTCGTACACCTCACCCCACATATGTTTCCTTGCCATAGATCACATTCTTGGATTTCTGGTGGAGACCATTTCTTGGGCAAAAATCCGAATGTGTTAGCCTTTGGTATTTTTGAAAATGGTCATTCATGGCTATTTTCGACAAAAATGGGGGTTGTGTGGCCATTGATCTTCGACCAGAGGCTCATACACCTCACTACACATATGTTTCCTTGCCATAGATCACATTCTTGGATTTATGGTGGAGACCATTTCTTGGTCAAAAATCCGTAGGTGTTAGCCTTCAGTGTCATTGAAAATGGTCGTTCATGGCTATTTTCAACAAAAATTAGGGTTGTGTGGCCATTGATCGTCGACCAGAGGCTCATACACCTCACCCCACATATGTTTCCTTGCCATAGATCACATTCTTGGATTTCTGGTGGAGACCATTTCTTGGTCAAAAATCCGTAGGTGTTAGCCTTAGGTATTATTGAAAATGGTCGTTCATGGCTATTTTCGACAAAAATGGGGGTTGTGTGGCCATTGATCATCGACCAGACGCTCATACACCTCACCCCACATATGTTTCCTTGCCATAGATCACATTCTTGGATTTCTGGTGGAGACCATTTCTTGGTCTAAAATCCGTAGGTGTTAGCCTCTAGTATTATTGAAAATGGTCGCTCATGGCTATTTTCAAGGTCGCTCATGGCTATTTTCATAAAAAATGGGGGTTGTGTGGCCGTTTATCATCGACTAGAGGCTCATAAACCTCACCCCACATATGTTTCATTGCCATAGATCACATTCTTGGATTTCTGGTGGAGACCATTTCTTGGTTAAAAACTCGTACGTGTTAGCCTTCGGTATTATTGAAAATGGTCGTTCATGGCTATTTTCGGCAAAATGGGGGTTGTGTGGCCATTGATCATCGACCAGAGGCTCGTACACCTCACCCCACATATGTTTCCTTGCCATAGATCACATTCTTGGATTTCTGGTGGAGACCATTTCTTGGTCAAAAATCCGTACGTGTTAGCCTTTGGTATTTTTGAAAATGGTCATTCATGGCTATTTTCGACAAAAATGGGGGTTGTGTGGCCATTGATCTTCGACCAGAGGCTCATACACCTCACTACACATATGTTTCCTTGCCATAGATCACATTCTTGGATTTATGGTGGAGACCATTTCTTGGTCAAAAATCCGTAGGTGTTAGCCTTCAGTGTCATTGAAAATGGTCGTTCATGGCTAGTTTCGACAAAAATTAGGGTTGTGTGGCCATTGATCGTCGACCTAGAGGCTCATACACCTCACCCCACATATGTTTCTTTGCCATAAATCACATTCTTGGATTATTGGTGGAGACCATTTCTTGGTCAAAAATCCGTAGGGGTTAGCCTTCGGTATTATTGAAAATGGTCGTTCATGGCTATTTTCGACAAAAATGGGGGTTGTGTGTCCATTGATCATCGACCAGACGCTCATACACCTCACCCCACATATGTTTCCTTGCCATAGATCACATTCTTGGATTTCTGGTGGAGACCATTTCTTGGTCTAAAATCCGTAGGTGTTAGCCTCTAGTATTATTGAAAATGGTCGCTCATGGCTATTTTCAAGGTCGCTCATGGCTATTTTCATAAAAAATGGGGGTTGTGTGGCCATTTATCATCGACTAGAGGCTCATAAACCTCACCCCACATATGTTTCCTTGCCATAGATTACATTCTTGGATTTCTGGTGGAAGCCATTTCTTGGTTAAAAACTCGTACGTGTTAGCCTTCGGTATTATTGAAAATGGTCATTCATGGCTATTTTAGGCAAAATGGGGGTTGTGTGGCCATTGATCGTCGACCAGAGGCTCATACACCTCACCCCACATATGTTTCCTTGTCGTAGATCACATTCTTGGATTTCTGGTGGAGACCATTTCTTGGTCTAAAATCCGTAGGTGTTAGCCTCTAGTATTATTGAAAATGGTCGCTCATGGCTATTTTCAAGGTCGCTCATGGCTATTTTCATAAAAAATGGGGGTTGTGTGGCCATTTATCATCGACTAGAGGCTCATAAACCTCACCCCACATATGTTTCCTTGCCATAGATTACATTCTTGGATTTCTGGTGGAAGCCATTTCTTGGTTAAAAACTCGTACGTGTTAGCCTTCGGTATTATTGAAAATGGTCATTCATGGTTATTTTCGGCAAAATGGGGGTTGTGTGGCCATTGATCGTCGACCAGAGGCTCATACACCTCACCCCACAAATGTTTCCTTGTCGTAGATCACATTCTTGGATTTCTGGTGGAGACCATTTCTTGGTCAAAAATCCGTAGGTGTTAGCCTTCGATATTATTGAAAATGGTCGTTCATGGCTATTTTCGACAAAAATGGGGGTTGTGTGGCCATTGATCATCGACCAGAGGCTCATACACCTCACCCCACATATGTTTCCTTGCCATAGATCACATTCTTGGATTTCTGGTGGAGACCATTTCTTGGTCTAAAATCCGTAGGTGTTAGCCTCTAGTATTATTGAAAATGGTCGCTCATGGCTATTTTCAAGGTCGCTCATGGCTATTTTCATAAAAAATGGGGGTTGTGTGGCCATTTATCATCGACTAGAGGCTCATAAACCTCACCCCACATATGTTTCCTTGCCATAGATTACATTCTTGGATTTCTGGTGGAAGCCATTTCTTGGTTAAAAACTCGTACGTGTTAGCCTTCGGTATTATTGAAAATGGTCATTCGTGGCTATTTTCGGCAAAATGGGGGTTGTGTGGCCATTGATCGTCGACCAGAGGCTCATACACCTCACCCCACATATGTTTCCTTGACGTAGATCACATTCTTGGATTTCTGGTGGAGACCATTTCTTGGTCTAAAATCCGTAGGTGTTAGCCTCTAGTATTATTGAAAATGGTCGCTCATGGCTATTTTCAAGGTCGCTCATGGCTATTTTCATAAAAAATGGGGGTTGTGTGGCCATTTATCATCGACTAGAGGCTCATAAACCTCACCCCACATATGTTTCCTTGCCATAGATTACATTCTTGGATTTCTGGTGGAAGCCATTTCTTGGTTAAAAACTCGTACGTGTTAGCCTTCGGTATTATTGAAAATGGTCATTCATGGTTATTTTCGGCAAAATGGGGGTTGTGTGGCCATTGATCGTCGACCAGAGGCTCATACACCTCACCCCACAAATGTTTCCTTGTCGTAGATCACATTCTTGGATTTCTGGTGGAGACCATTTCTTGGTCAAAAATCCGTAGGTGTTAGCCTTCGATATTATTGAAAATGGTCGTTCATGGCTATTTTCGACAAAAATGGGGGTTGTGTGGCCATTGATCATCGACCAGAGGCTCATACACCTCACCCCACATATGTTTCCTTGCCATAGATCACATTCTTGGATTTCTGGTGGAGACCATTTCTTGGTCTAAAATCCGTAGGTGTTAGCCTCTAGTATTATTGAAAATGGTCGCTCATGGCTATTTTCAAGGTCGCTCATGGCTATTTTCATAAAAAATGGGGGTTGTGTGGCCATTTATCATCGACTAGAGGCTCATAAACCTCACCCCACATATGTTTCCTTGCCATAGATTACATTCTTGGATTTCTGGTGGAAGCCATTTCTTGGTTAAAAACTCGTACGTGTTAGCCTTCGGTATTATTGAAAATGGTCATTCATGGTTATTTTCGGCAAAATGGGGGTTGTGTGGCCATTGATCGTCGACCAGAGGCTCATACACCTCACCCCACAAATGTTTCCTTGTCGTAGATCACATTCTTGGATTTCTGGTGGAGACCATTTCTTGGTCAAAAATCCGTAGGTGTTAGCCTTCGATATTATTGAAAATGGTCGTTCATGGCTATTTTCGACAAAAATGGGGGTTGTGTGGCCATTGATCATCGACCAGAGGCTCATACACCTCACCCCACATATGTTTCCTTGCCATAGATCACATTCTTGGATTTCTGGTGGAGACCATTTCTTGGTCTAAAATCCGTAGGTGTTAGCCTCTAGTATTATTGAAAATGGTCGCTCATGGCTATTTTCAAGGTCGCTCATGGCTATTTTCATAAAAAATGGGGGTTGTGTGGCCATTTATCATCGACTAGAGGCTCATAAACCTCACCCCACATATGTTTCCTTGCCATAGATTACATTCTTGGATTTCTGGTGGAAGCCATTTCTTGGTTAAAAACTCGTACGTGTTAGCCTTCGGTATTATTGAAAATGGTCATTCATGGCTATTTTAGGCAAAATGGGGGTTGTGTGGCCATTGATCGTCGACCAGAGGCTCATACACCTCACCCCACATATGTTTCCTTGTCGTAGATCACATTCTTGGATTTCTGGTGGAGACCATTTCTTGGTCTAAAATCCGTAGGTGTTAGCCTCTAGTATTATTGAAAATGGTCGCTCATGGCTATTTTCAAGGTCGCTCATGGCTATTTTCATAAAAAATGGGGGTTGTGTGGCCATTTATCATCGACTAGAGGCTCATAAACCTCACCCCACATATGTTTCCTTGCCATAGATTACATTCTTGGATTTCTGGTGGAAGCCATTTCTTGGTTAAAAACTCGTACGTGTTAGCCTTCGGTATTATTGAAAATGGTCATTCATGGTTATTTTCGGCAAAATGGGGGTTGTGTGGCCATTGATCGTCGACCAGAGGCTCATACACCTCACCCCACAAATGTTTCCTTGTCGTAGATCACATTCTTGGATTTCTGGTGGAGACCATTTCTTGGTCAAAAATCCGTAGGTGTTAGCCTTCGATATTATTGAAAATGGTCGTTCATGGCTATTTTCGACAAAAATGGGGGTTGTGTGGCCATTGATCATCGACCAGAGGCTCATACACCTCACCCCACATATGTTTCCTTGCCATAGATCACATTCTTGGATTTCTGGTGGAGACCATTTCTTGGTCTAAAATCCGTAGGTGTTAGCCTCTAGTATTATTGAAAATGGTCGCTCATGGCTATTTTCAAGGTCGCTCATGGCTATTTTCATAAAAAATGGGGGTTGTGTGGCCATTTATCATCGACTAGAGGCTCATAAACCTCACCCCACATATGTTTCCTTGCCATAGATTACATTCTTGGATTTCTGGTGGAAGCCATTTCTTGGTTAAAAACTCGTACGTGTTAGCCTTCGGTATTATTGAAAATGGTCATTCGTGGCTATTTTCGGCAAAATGGGGGTTGTGTGGCCATTGATCGTCGACCAGAGGCTCATACACCTCACCCCACATATGTTTCCTTGACGTAGATCACATTCTTGGATTTCTGGTGGAGACCATTTCTTGGTCTAAAATCCGTAGGTGTTAGCCTCTAGTATTATTGAAAATGGTCGCTCATGGCTATTTTCAAGGTCGCTCATGGCTATTTTCATAAAAAATGGGGGTTGTGTGGCCATTTATCATCGACTAGAGGCTCATAAACCTCACCCCACATATGTTTCCTTGCCATAGATTACATTCTTGGATTTCTGGTGGAAGCCATTTCTTGGTTAAAAACTCGTACGTGTTAGCCTTCGGTATTATTGAAAATGGTCATTCATGGTTATTTTCGGCAAAATGGGGGTTGTGTGGCCATTGATCGTCGACCAGAGGCTCATACACCTCACCCCACAAATGTTTCCTTGTCGTAGATCACATTCTTGGATTTCTGGTGGAGACCATTTCTTGGTCAAAAATCCGTAGGTGTTAGCCTTCGATATTATTGAAAATGGTCGTTCATGGCTATTTTCGACAAAAATGGGGGTTGTGTGGCCATTGATCATCGACCAGAGGCTCATACACCTCACCCCACATATGTTTCCTTGCCATAGATCACATTCTTGGATTTCTGGTGGAGACCATTTCTTGGTCTAAAATCCGTAGGTGTTAGCCTCTAGTATTATTGAAAATGGTCGCTCATGGCTATTTTCAAGGTCGCTCATGGCTATTTTCATAAAAAATGGGGGTTGTGTGGCCATTTATCATCGACTAGAGGCTCATAAACCTCACCCCACATATGTTTCCTTGCCATAGATTACATTCTTGGATTTCTGGTGGAAGCCATTTCTTGGTTAAAAACTCGTACGTGTTAGCCTTCGGTATTATTGAAAATGGTCATTCATGGTTATTTTCGGCAAAATGGGGGTTGTGTGGCCATTGATCGTCGACCAGAGGCTCATACACCTCACCCCACAAATGTTTCCTTGTCGTAGATCACATTCTTGGATTTCTGGTGGAGACCATTTCTTGGTCAAAAATCCGTAGGTGTTAGCCTTCGATATTATTGAAAATGGTCGTTCATGGCTATTTTCGACAAAAATGGGGGTTGTGTGGCCATTGATCATCGACCAGAGGCTCATACACCTCACCCCACATATGTTTCCTTGCCATAGATCACATTCTTGGATTTCTGGTGGAGACCATTTCTTGGTCAAAAATCCGTAGGTGTTAGCCTTCGGTATTATTGTAAATGGTCATTCATGGCTATTTTCGACAAAAATGGGGGTTGTGTGGCCATTGATCATCGACCATAGGCTCATACACCTCACCCCACATATGTTTCCTTGCCATAGATCACATTCTTGGATTTCTGGTGGAGACCATTTCTTGGTCAAAAATCCGTAGGTCTTAGCCTCTAATATTATTGAAAATGGTCGCTCATGGCTATTTTCATAAAAAATGGGGGTTGTGTGGCCATTTATCATCGACTAGAGGCTCATAAATCTCACCCCACATATGTTTCCTTGCCATAGATCACATTCTTGGATTTTTGGTGGAGACCATTTCTTGGTCAAAAACTCGTACGTGTTAGCCTTCGGTATTATTGAAAATGGTCGTTCATGGCTATTTTCGGCAAAATGGGGGTTGTGTGGCCATTGATCATCGACCAGAGGCTCGTACACCTCACCCCACATATGTTTCCTTGCCATAGATTACATTCTTGGATTTCTGGTGGAAACCATTTCTTGGTTAAAAACTCGTACGTGTTAGCCTTCGGTATTATTGAAAATGGTCATTCATGGCTATTTTCGGCAAAATGGGGGTTGTGTGGCCATTGATCGTCGACCAGAGGCTCATACACCTCACCCCACATATGTTTCCTTGTCGTAGATCACATTCTTGGATTTCTGGTGGAGACCATTTCTTGGTCAAAAATCCGTAGGTCTTAGCCTTCGATATTATTGAAAATGGTCGTTCATGGCCATTTTCGACAAAAATGGGGGTTGTGTGGCCATTGATCATCGACCAGAGGCTCATACACCTCACCCCACATATGTTTCCTTGCCATAGATCACATTCTTGGATTTCTGGTGGAGACCATTTCTTGGTCAAAAATC